>NW_013527915.1:5456957-5460099 GCF_000836215.1 Papilio polytes
AAGCCAAAACTGAAACGTCAAAACCATTTTAATCATATTTTTGCAAGCGCCTGTACAATCACTCTCAAGTTATTTTCTCAGACATTTTGATTTAAAAGATTTTTGTCTCTGTTAAATTTTATAATTGGCGAACGGTTTATTCACAAAACAGTAATTTCTAATGTAACTGCGATCTTAACTGTGTAACTATAAAATAACAAAAATATTATTTAACAAAATTAAGTTTGCTATATTAAGGTTCTGTAATCCATATAGTGTATGTATTAGTTATCAGCTAACAAAAAACGTAAATACTTGGCATTTTAAATTTTTCTAATCAGCAATATACCTAGGAACACTAAATTTTCCTCCAACATGTATTAATTTCTATGTACAAAAGTATTTATTAACAAATACAATTTTATTTTGCGTGCAACAAGACTCTTACGCTCTTAGCATAAGGTTTTATTTTCTTTATTTTAACTGCAAGATAATACACACTCCGTTGTACGTAGTTCTTATTACCTCTATGGATTGTGGACATAAGATTGTCTTGGTTTCTAGTATAGTCCTGCAAGGATCTTGTGGCACCTTTTGACATTGACAGGAGGGCGCCTTTGAGCATTTAGGGCTACCAACAAGGCAATGTTTCCACATTTAAGGATAATTCTTCCGTTTAGAAAACGAAAACGCAAATTTTAAAGGAAATACTTGTGCCTTACAATGTAACTAGAAAATCAGTGTTTATCTAGAGAATAATAGAAATCTTAATGATTGTTGACAAACTATGTGGTACGCCCCGTGGTTCGAACTAAACGGTCGGTATAAAATCATCAGACAGCCAGTTTCTTGTTATTTTTCTGTATGATACACAATAATTTCCATATTATGTAAGTAAATAAGTAAGGTAAAAACAAAAATCCTTGTTTATTTTGTCATTAATGAAATACTTCCAGTTGCACAAAACATATTACAATTAAGGGTTCGGTCACTGCAATTTGAAATGAATAGGTAATAAAACAATTATCAGAAAAATATTTGCAAGTTAATTATTTTTTAACAATTTTTTGAAATTACAAAAATAGTTATGCGTTCCCTTGGGAATAGGGAATTTCTTGAGTTAACTAATGGTATCATATTTTCGTTACAACAGACACAAGATGATTCATATTTTCAAATGTAATTACTGGACCCCCTACCTGTCCACGATAAAAATGTCTCCCACTGTGAAAAATACCTTTTTGATACTAGTTTAAAACACTTTCATCACTTCTTTTTATGGAATTATATTTAAAAAAAAACACAAAATGCTGAAACTAATGATGTTAAGTGAACTGACAAGCTATTTCACTAATACCCTAACATTCAATTGTCACTTTTATTTTTGAACGATTACCAGGTGCCAAAAGAATCATGTACATGTATATCTTTTTCATCATTTCTATCGCCAGTCTATATTACATTAAAGTGTATATACACACAGAAGTCACGGTATGTTTTTGTTTTAACTTTTTTAAATAAAAAGCCTTATACTTACGACACACTTTATATTTTCAATCTATTTAATTTAGGGGTGAATAATTTGGAAAAAAATTATCATATGTGAAATGTGGATGAACCCACACGGGAACAGCTAGTCATTTATACATAAATGGAAATAAAACAGAATGTGTTTTTGTATGTTTTGTATTCTTAGAAAATATGGTACATATGCTTATATGATTCCAATCTTGTTGGCAACATCTAATGCGTCGTAGTCTCTCGCGAGTCGCACGTACGCCTTCTTTTTGCCATCAGGTCTGAAATTAACAGTTTACGCTATAGTTTATGATAATAATAAAAATAAATCTTAATATTAACATAAAGTAATCAGTAGTGTGTTAACTTCATTTCATTCTAAATCAATGAGATTCCCACAAATGTTTCATCATGAAAATTTTCTATATTATAAGAATAACAATAACATACATGAGCTTTGTCCATTCCTTATACTAAAAAAATTATTATGGAAACAAAATAATATATAAAGTGCATAACTAGCTAAAAGTTAGTGAAAAAGTTTAACCAACCTGATCAAGGTGTTCACTTTAGCCACATTAATATCATACAGTTTCTTCACTGCAGCCTTGATGTGGTGCTTGTTTGAGCTGGTGTGAACAATAAACACCAATGTGTTGTTGTCCTCAATCTTCTTCATTGCCGCTTCAGATGTCAACGGGAACTTTATGATGTTGTAAGCATCCATGCTGGAAAGTTCATTAAATTTGATAAAACTACATTACAAAATGAACAAAGTATATTAGTAAGTTATTTAACGTGCATACTTCAATTTAGAAATGCTAAATACTTAAAATAACATAACATGAAAGTTTTATTGTATTTGTAACTAATTTGCATATTATTTTCAACATTTGTAGGACATATTCCCACTTAGACTATGGTGTGAAGTTTCTAATTTTCTTAGTTGTTACTTATTTGTACTTAAAGATCTAATTATAGACAAGAATTTAAGATTTATTCATATACTGGATGTGTGTGTTTAAACTTTTTGTAATTATATTTTCTAATCCTGTCAGCAAAATTTAAATGGTAAATTTTTTGTAAGGTAAAAATAACATATTATACAAGTTTACACTTACCGGTTTCTTCTTGGCAATGACCTCCTAGGATATTTAGGATGTCTCGGGGGTTCAAAGGTCTTAGGCCTACGGAAGTGCACGGATGTGCGGATTTTACGTATGCGCTTGCCATGTTCTCCCTTAACTACCTGAAATTTTGGATTTTTAATAAATAAAAATAATAATATCAAATAACAAGTACCCTAAGTACAATTAGCATTGATACATGAAACAAATGGTTTATAAACTTAAATTAAATAGTCTTTAAGAAACAAGAGTAAAAATTATACCTTTCTTTGAGCTTTAAGAGCCTTGACCACCGGTTTTACAACTTTCTTCTGTCCCTTAATGCCGGTCTTCTTAGGTTTGGGTGCAATTTTCAATTTAGCAGCGGCTGGTTTAGGCTTTGCAGGCTTAGCAGCAGATGCGGCCTTCTTAACTGAGGGCTTTGCACTTGATTTGGCCTTAAGAGCAGCAGCTTTGGCAGAACCTGGCTTTGCTGTAGGTGTTGCTGCAGATTTCTTCTCAGCTGGCTTGGCCGCAGG
>NW_013527915.1:5460320-5478556 GCF_000836215.1 Papilio polytes
AAATTAGAGGACATAACTTCACGTAAAACTACCTTAATTATAAAAATACTTTTAATACATCGGTTATCATTATAGACATTTTATAGGTTACATCCTACGAATACATCTTTCTGTATTTAAAGAATATTTTTTTAAAAATACTAATATAATACAACAAACGTATCACACTAACCTATTACACACTAACTCAAGAATGCAATAAATACAATAAAGACTAAAACAAGAAAGACCATACCGCGTGGCCCAAAAACTGTCAATGTTTAGTTTTTCATAATAAATATTTTCATACATGAATTATTTACTTTCCATACAGAGCACAGATATTTATAATAAAATTAATGATATTTTAACAATTTATGCATTTATATTAAAAGAAACCAAACAACTCACCAGATTTCTCGGGCTGCTTCTTAGGAGGCATCGTGACAAAAAAGATGGATGCCTCTTAGAGTTGCTACACAATAAAATTATTTACCATAATAGTCTTGTAGTGTTGTCATAGCAAAAATGCTTTGACACCGACACCACAGACTTGTAAAAAAAATTATAGGCTATTAACTGTCGTGTTTTGTGCCTATTTGATTACCGCCATTTGGCGCTAACGGTTGCAATTGGTAGCTGTGATAAGGATCCGAATTAATAATTGAAAAATGTGCTATCAGGAGATTATCTGTTATTTCCAAGCAATGACCTATCATGTGAAGAAATTAGTTACTAAGAGAACGAATATATATAAAGGCATAAAAACATCTATGAGCTTATACACCAACACAAATTCTAAACTTTTTCAAGATTTACAGAACATATCAATTTCGCAAGCCACACTTGTCTTGTCTTCTGTTGGATCTGGACAACACTTATTCACCCTACGATGCGATGCTCTGCTCAGGTCGAAAGGTGCAAAAAAAAAAGCTGTACCATTCACGTTTATGTTCATTGATTTGGCGAATTTAAGGACATGGAAGCGAGGCAACGAAATAGTTCTTTTTTTTCTCAGGACCATTTATCCTCCTTAAAATTAAAAACAGTTTTACTTCATTTTTATTTTTAATTTGTCAATAATGTGCACGTAAAGATTAAAACATTTATTATTGTGAAAATATACTAGAATAATGGATAATGTAATGAAATACATTGAGGTTCATTGTTTTGGAAATTTTGGTACATTAAAAAGATTCTTGAATTGAATCATGAACGATAGTTAACAGTACTTTTTACGAGAATAGTTCTTTAATTTACGTATTTCTACATTTCTAAAGTTCATTCCTCAAGAATAATTAAAATAATTATTTAAAGCTTAGGTTAAGAGGAGTCTATGCTTTTTGTTTGACTGAAACCAGTTGTTCTGCTATTTGTTCTGTGAAATGAGCCAATATTAAATACTGGTGTGGTAAAGTTTTTACTTGCAGCTTCTGGTACACTTGCAGCTGGGGTTAAATTAACTGGTCTTTTGCCAATGATTAGTGGAAAGCACTCATCTGGTATACTGGATAATGCTAACTGTATTCTTTTCATGCGATTGGAACATTCCTCAAAATGCTCAATGAGATATTTCAACTCTGGAACAGCTGATAGATTAGTATGTGTTTTTAGATTTTTGTCAATGACTTTCATACCCTCAGTAGAGGTAAATGTAGCTTTCTCACCAGAGTAAAAGAATAAATCGATATCAGTTCCGTTCTCCATGAGCTGACATTTAGCTTGTGAGGAGTAGAGTGTGATTTTCGGCGTTTTAGCCTTTACCAGATCAACAAAACGTGATGCATACAGATATTTCTTCCAATGCTTTTGAGGCAAGTTATGATATGAAAACACTTCGTCAGGAGAGGGATCATGTTCCATGTAGCAATTTGCATCTTTTTCTTTATCTACAGAGTAAATTATTATCTTCATACCATCTTTAGATATTTTGCATATTTCAACAACTTTTTCTTCTCTATTTTTTCCTTTTTTTTTAATAAATTCTACACTGACCCCTGAGGGTTCGATTTTTAATATAGCATTACGTGTACGATGCGAAATTGTCGGTAATCTTTCGGAACAAAGTGGTGGAACACTCAGTGAGTTAGTGTTAACAACACATTGTTTTGCCATATTTTCTTTATTTTCTTCTACATTATAAGTTTGTAAATTACTTTGTCCAGGACCCATAACATTTAATCTTTTGAGATTTTCAGCTAAGCTTGAAGTACTGTTACAAGTACTACTACTTTTTTTTGCTGAAGTTAACATATTATTTTCTCCCATTAGATTTCTTCCATCATATAATTCAACTGATCCTTTACTATTAGAACAATGTTTATTATTGCACTTATTACTGAAAGTAGATATAGATTCTTCATTTTGTCTTCCAGAAAATACTTCATATTGTTGATTACTTTCTAAATAGTCCCTTGGTAAAAAATCTTCATTACCTTTATAGACACCTAAATATTCAGAATTTTTAGATTCAGCTCTAATCTTTGCACTATGTTGTGTGCTATGCATTGTTGTTAAAAATCCCGAGTCCCGTGATAACTCTTGTTTGTTTAAATTTATTCCATTAAATATATTATTGAGAAAAGGATGCTCCATAATTCCTTTTAGTGTTATTCTTTTAGTTGGATCCTTACACAGAAGTTTCTGTAACAAGTCTTGTGCCTGCACAGATAACTCACTAGGTATTCTATAATCAGCATTAATAACTTTATTAAGGGTGGTTTTAACATGTTGAGTATGGAATGGTGGTTTCCCCACTAACAAGGTATATAACATACACCCTAGTCCCCAAACATCAGCAGGTAATCCATGAAACTCCCTGGAAGCTACCTCGGGAGATATATAATTTGGTGTGCCACACATTGTGACATGTTTTTCATCTGGTCCATTTAACTGTGTTGCTAAACCAAAATCAGCAATTTTTACATTCAAATCTTTAGTCAATAATAAATTATTCAATGACAAGTCTCTATGTATAATATTGTGAGTATGTAGGTACATAACTCCACTTAGTACTTGTCTAAAAATATCTGCAGCTGCTTTTTCAGAAAGACCATGGGTTCCTAATTTAAAGTGCTTAGCTAATTCTCCATTATGTGCTAATTCTAATATTAAATAAACATAATGTGCATCTTCAAAAAATGTATATAGTTCTAGTATAGCAGGGTGCTTTAAGCGAGAGTGAATGGTAACCTCTTGTCTGACTCGACCTATCATACCAGCACTCGCCATGAGTGCCTTGTCTATCATTTTGATAGCAACAAACAATCCTGTTTTCCGACATCTTGCCCTATATACATGTGCAAATCCTCCTTTACCTAAGTGCTCTAATAATTCATAATCTTCAATTTTCTCTCCAAACATTATAAATTCATAAAATACTCTTATCCTGTATGAATATTTTTATGAATATTCGAAAATAATCCATTATCTTAAGGATTGCCATTATTTCTGTGTATACTGAAAAAATAAGAGTTCAAGTTAAAACATATCAGTATATAAAAATAACTGTGCAACCAGCAGATATAGTACAGAGCATTTATACCTCTGCTTTAGTTGCGAATTACAGAACCTCTTACCCTAGTCAACCTCCCTCCACAAACTACTCCAAATTAATGATGAGTCTAAGTGCCCAAATCATAGATGGCAATAAAAAGGTTTTTATTTATTATTTATTTATTTATAACTTATAAGTCATTCTTGTTGATTCTGTGGTAATATATTACCAGCAAATTATTGTTTCTATTTATAGCAATAAGACTTTACTATATAATATGACTGATAGGTACCTTATTCACTATCCATTTGGCATCCTCAATGCTTTTTGCTATTATCTCTTTCACTCTTTCGGGATCACTTTCTGATTTATGTTGTTTATAACTCTGAAACAAGTAATTGTATATTGTTCAAGCCGCCGCATTAAAACTTATACACATCAAAACCAACTTAACAAATAATGTCAATATTTATTGGTATATTTAGTCTAGCATTCGCAAAATGTAGTTTTTCTTACCTGTTTAATAGAAAATTTGTAATGTTTACATGCGTCTGGGGGCAATCTTTCACATTGACGTAATAAGTATTTGTACAATTGCAAAGATGTCATAACAAACTTTGTATCCTTTGTATGTAACCTCATAGAAGCACAAATAAGCATTTCATTTGGTATAAAACCAAATCTAAATAGGTAAATATCGTTCAATAGAGGTTAATATTATAGAAGTATGTTACAAAGTACTCTGTGATAGAAGCTAAAGCTTCAAAAGCTTCACGCACTTAAGTTTATGATATAACTTCAGCAAAAAGGTCGTTGATTCAGTTTTCAGACAATATCATCTTAAAATTACGTAATAAACTTAGGGAGAAAACTTGAGTAAATCGTAACATGACTTGGGAATACGATAAAGTACGGCTTATTACTTTATAAGATTTATATTAGTATAAAGTTAATACAATAAAAAATTGTAAAAAGTAAAGTACACTTATTCTTTTTGTACACTTTTGACAGTTGCTTTATCTGTATTTAAACACTTCCAGCTTTTTTATCTGTGGTTACTCACAAAATGAAATGTGTCCCTCTTGCAATGCATTGCAATTGCAGCTATATTATGTCGGTTGTTTCTCGTTCAAGAAGAATATAATTACAAAATAAAGTTTCAAAACTTTTGTCCAATATTGTTGTTATTGTTTGAAGGGCCAAACATAGGAAAAATAATTATGTGCGTTCGAAGAGATTACTGTGCTTTTAGTGATTCATGAAAAGATTAGTATTATGATAACTCAATATTATTTTACTTTATGTTTGTGATTGTGCATTGCTCCGATAATGATCCGTTAGGACTGATGTGGTATGGCACTTGTAACAATTCGACGTACTCCAAGTGTGCAAACACCAAGGAAAACGGTGAGTAACAAAAACGGATGTAAAAGTTAGGTCAATAATTTTGCACAGGACTATTAAGGTTGACAGATGAAACTCGAACCTTTCCACTCTTTGTTCTTGATATTTTTTAAATCATTACAATTTTTGGGCATCGCTCCAAATTTATTAACAAAGGCATGAATGTGTCTATGTACCTTCCATCTGGATATCGAAATAGATTATTCCGTTTAACCTAGCTTAACTATCTGAATCATAAAGCATTTCACACTACAAACAGTATAATTTAATATACATTTTTAATTTAACCTTGATTTGAAACACAGAAATTTCATTTTATTACAGTAAATATAAGTCTTGTTATTATTTTGTTTATGTGAATGTTTTCAATATTCATAGTCCTATTACTCTTTGTCTTGTTACTGGGTCAGATATTTTAATTCCATATTTATAATGTTTAAGGTGTGTAATATCATTTTTTAAAGTTGTAAACATTTGTAAATTGTTAGGTATGACTTATGTTTTCAAAAAGTGACATATGTTTTTTTTACATAGACTTTTAAGAATAACAAATTATTGAAGAGCAATTTATCTAAACTTTGATAAATAACTATTCATAAATAGTCAAATCTGGCATTTCTTGCAATAATAAAGTTAAAATTATGAATAAATGCCTAAAAGCCAAATCATAGTGTAACCAAAAAGTTTTCACAACTCAACAAAATGTTTCTGGTGTTCTACTTAGGCTATTGGTTTCTAGCAGTTACAGCATAGAATACAAACATTGAGTTTTATTCAATCATAAAGAAGATGATTATGAATGAATAGTTCAATAGATTATATTGAATGTATACTGTCCAATTCATTTTTTCTTAACCAATAAGTGTACATCTTCGCAACAATAAACTAGTCTAACTTCATTTTTTTTTTGTTTCAGGATGACGAAGACAAGTCAAGTGATACAAATGATGATGATCTCGGAAATCGTAACAAGAGGTAGGATACGCATTTTTTAAATACTAAACAGTATGGATTTTACACCATTTTACCATGAGGCATATCAATACTGGTATTTATCCATTTACATTTATTAATTGGAATAGTGGTAGAGCTGGCAGCAGTGTCAGTCACTGGTACATATTAGACAATGAAATAGTACTTTATGACACTTGCAGTAAATATTAACACATTTACCAAAGTAGAATAAATATTTGTGTATAGAAATACACATAAAAACAACTTCAACATTAAAACTAATTAGATGTTTTTTCTATGTTTATTTACACATTATGTATCACTTTAAAGTTTAGATAGTGTTAAAAAGTTGGATAAAGTATCGTTTGAAGATAAAGCATGGTTGGGGTATTGTTTTCTTAATATCATGTAAATATTGTTTGATGTATGTACACAGTACACACACGTCTACCATCAAAATGCAACAATAGTCGCGGAGCGTGTTCCTGACCGCCTCGTGTTCCTGTTATACGGTTTCTATATTTACGCGGGCAGTACGCGCGGCGCGCTCGGCCGGGAGGGAAGCCGTGACGTTGCTTCGGGCGCTGCGCTGATCGTGCCTCGCGCGTACTGTGCCCCTGGTCGCCGGGCGGTGCGCCTCGCTAACAAACCGCATCCGCCAGGGAAATCGCGACCGCAGATCCGTTGTTTTGTACGAGTGTCTTAGAAGCGGGAACGCGCCACCTCGTCGATTGTCGGGTTACACCTTATGTCTTTGTCTATCACATGGTCGCCTTCAGGTAATCACGGCTAGTTTCTGCTAAACAATTCTAATCGCATCCTATTCTAATTCAAACAAGCGACGTAGATTAATTAATGAAATGAATATCAATTTATTATCCTATATTTATTTAGTACATCGTAATTATTTCTACGCACTAGTAAACATAGAACCTTGAATGTGTGCAATTACTTCGTATAAAATCACGAAAAGTATTAAGGTATCAAATTATCTGCAAATATAATGGCCTTCTTACCGATGTAAACAATGTTTTGAAAGGCGGTTTTGTTTAGCATTTTAAATATCTATTATTATACGAGAGGTCGCAAAATAATATATAAAATCTCCTTAGCAATATATAGATTTAAAAAAGTGAACGTACATTATTGTACTAAACAATTAGATAACATAGCTTTAATTCTGTGTCATTGAATGTGTTGGATACGTTTTTATGCCGTACACGTGAAGCCCTGATCTATTATCTACGTGAATGAACACTTGTTATTAACGTAGCGCACTATGGTTTGTAACTGGTTACATATTTTTGCACGTAGAAATAATTATAAAAACAAATCACGTGTAACATCTTCATAAGGAATGCTAGTATTCTTTTATATATTACTCATCAAATTCTTTGTCTGTAAATTCTATACAAAGGTACCTACTTCGCTATACGTTTTCATTAATTTATACCACAATGTTTCTTAATTTTAATGTATTTAAGTACTTTATAGCAGCGCCTACGCGAAAATAATATACTGTGTCGTTGACAGAAGTAAAAATTAATAAACTTGCAATAAAGACACTTTCATGTAAATGTCCTTTGATCCCTTTAAAAATTACATAATTAAAAAAACTTTCTAATCGATCTCAAGAATTTATTATGTTCAATTGTTAGAAAAATCACAATGCTGTGTACACGCACTTTATTTTGTAATAAGATTTTATGTATCCTGAAACAATAATTAACGTTGTGGAAAAAATGCAGTTTAATGAAGCGAATGCGGCGAATACGGTCTAGTGTTCGTAGAAGACATGTCATTGTATGGATAAACAAAACATTAAAGAGAAACAAACGCACCATAAATTGATCATCAAACAGTTATATTGACCTTTTTATGTATTATCTGTTGTTAAAACACATACAGCCATTGCATTTACATGATTCTCATTTATCACTCATTTTTCCTCATTCGTCATAATTAACTCCAAAATATTATTAACACTTAACTTATTATTCTCTCTAACACCAAAATAACCTGTGTTGTTGTTAGAGAGCATAATATTTATGTCATATTTCAGCAAGACTATTATATCTGCAGATGAGAACGTTTTAAGACATATTTTCTCCTCCACACTTAATTATTTAAAGAGTTTTCCGATGTGTATTTATGTTTCTGTAAAAATCATAATGATTAATGCAAATCCACGCTATGGATTTTATCAAATCACACACTTTGATTATTCTAAGCACATTCGTAAATTCAAACTGCGATCGTTTGCATTCGTTTTTCAAGAGACATTGGTTTTTTTTGCGGTTTTTTTTTTAATATCGTTGTATCCGTGTTTAATTATAGACTACTATGAATATTACCTAATAAGGACACCTAATAAAATTGGAATATGCTATATGTTATGACATAATATGGCTGATATCTTTAAGTTCACTTAAATTAATTATTACACTCTGTTTATGAAAAATTAATACGAGCTCCGCTCCTTTAACAGTGTGATATTTGCAGAGGCAAAAGAGAAGGGCTTAACGTAGAATGTAGCCGAGGCTGGCCGACCTTTCCAGCTTATGATATATAGTTACATATCATATAAAAATGTCATCTTAAAATATCAACCCAAACATCCTTGTATCTACCATTAACCTTGTGATTTCAAAGCTATTAAACAGAATCTAGCACTCTAAGGTGCCCCATTTATCGTAAATTAAAGATGAATTTAAGAGGGTTGGTTTTTCCGTCCCCAGTTTACTAATTTCTTTACAAATCAATTAAAACCAGGAAACTATTTTTACGGCTGATATATCATGGTATGTTTAAATACCTTTCTAACTCGTGTTTGTGTTACGAGATTACTTGTAACTTAGGCCCAGTGGACAGTTTCTTATCTTATCCGCCTTCGCATACTCATATCAGTGCCCTTCTAAACACGCAGCTCTATCACAAAAACTTAACTCATTTAGTTTCTATATTGTTGTACAGAGTTTTTTTTTAAATGCCATAATATTTGTTCTAAATCTGTTACCATTTCCTTACTTTATAATGAATCATTCATCTACGATACCATTATTTTGTAATCCGATCGCCGATGACGTAAATATAAGTCAGTCATCTGAATACAACAGGCATCTGACGATAGTCTGATTAGTTCATGGCTACTCGTACCTGACAACTATTTGTCTGGTATTTTAACGTTCACGAAATGCTACTCAACAAAAACACAGACCTTTTCAATGAATTAAAAATCCATATAAATGAAGTTGGTCGCAGCATTGACACTTGATTTAAATTTAGACAGATCGCTATAGATCTTTTATTTCTCTGTACTTTTACCCAATAATTTTATATTATCATCGCATTTACATTAAGCAGTCTACACGGTTATAGTAGCGCGTTTAGTCCTTTTGTGGAATAAGGTTCTTTATCATACCACTATGAACAAGATAAACGACACGCGTTTACGTTGCAGCAATCGAAGAGGCAGTATCAATAGTAATTTATTTAATATCAATTTATTATAATAGACATCTTACAGTATTTCTACTATAATGATACATAATACTTCATTTTTATGAAAGAATTCGATTTACTTGATTGTTACACGATAGACATTCAGGTAGGTGATTCAAGACGTACGTCTGTTACAAGTCTTTATGTGTTTGTAGTAGTTGTTGTGTCTCCGCTTCCTCCGGCACACCAGACACTGCGATAATTCAAGGTGATCATTCACTGGACATGTTGACTCATTACTCGTCAGTCACTCTATAACTGCATCATGATTACGTTAAGAAAATGTACTTAATGTTTTAGTTGTTTTTATTTTTTTTCTTCCTGATTCTATCTCGATGGATTCTGCATTGTGAATTAAAGCAAACATTTTTCCGATTAAGTAACCTTAATTTTTGATCTGTCAATCAATGCAATCATTTAGTTGACGTAGATATGTCATATAATTTCCCGCGCAATAACTGAAGCGTGCTGCGCGCCACGCTATGCCACGCCACGCAGCGGAGATGTGCAGAAGTTCTCCGGCCGCCCTAAATTGGGTAAAGCGGCAAGACGCGCGCGCGGCGGGCGGCGGGAGACGGGCGGCTGCCTCTATATGTACGCGTCGACGTGGCAATGCTTTGGCAACACGCCGCCGCTCTATTTTTATCGAACCTTGAGAGCACCCGCCCTTGCCGCCGTAATGGAAGTGACAATGTTAATTCGTCGCTAGTTAATGCACTATAAACAAATATCCACTTTTCATTCTATTATTAGAGAGACCAATGTTTGGGTGGAGCGTCACTTCTATATTTTTATCCGTGCCTATAATCCGCGTCGCTATTTCCTCCATATTTTCCGAATGACCTCATCATATTTTTGACGTTCGAACGCCTCCTTTGCGAAGCACGCGGCCCGTGTAAAGGTAAATGTCACATTGCGACCCTACCCGTTCGATTATCTCTATTTTAGACGCACGACAGCTCGACTTGTACCTCTTTGTTGTGATCATTGGTTATTTGCGAAATGTTAGTAGGTAATGAAAATGCTTGTGTATTTAGTTGATTTGTATCTTTACAGACTGACATTTATTACTTGCATCTCTGGTTAATATTTAGGTATATTTTATTATTAGAACCATATTTTATAGCTTTCGCCATACGCAGCGATCAAAATAGGAATTATTTTAGATTTAGGAAGATATGTATGTGATTAAAAATTGCAGTTGGCGTAGCAAACCAAGAATTTATTTCGTAAATAAAAGAGTCGCTGATCAACGCAGAGGTTTTAAAATATTCAGAGTCAAGCGAGATGTACCGTGCACTTGTAACTGGCGTATGACGTACCTAATGTTGATGTTTGAATGTGGCATACCTTATCGACATCCTCACATCGGCTCTGTTCCACCTCCGCAAATTTTTCCAAATTTAAATAGCCTCTCATTCTACTGATACGGTGATTAATTTGAGTTATCAATGAAAATCTTTAAAAGGTTCAATTAAAAAGTTTGAAAACAAAATATAAGAGAATCTGTATCCGTGCCACAAAACCCTTTTTTGCAATTCTTAACAATGATTTTCAGTTATTAAAAATATAGTTTTGGAGAATTTTAAAGAAATATGTATCATTTCTACAAAGGCTGTATTATCATTGTTCAGAAACATAAAGCTCATTTAAAACACGCGCCGGTACTCGGTGCGTGCTAATGGATATAAGTGCGGTTTAAATATACACGAGGTGCGCGTTGTCGATGCGAGCGTATTGTTAAGCCTCATAAAATAGCGGGGAATTCAATGAGTAATCGCGGCCGAATCGCAGCGTACATGCTGAGGCGAGCCCACGGCCGCGCAGCCAGCGCGTCTGCGGCCGCGCGGTGAAAGGAACCCAGCAGCCGCAACACCGATTGCTGCAACTTTATTAAAAATGGCGTCATTCAAACATTTCGCGGTTGCATTACATTAAATAAAAAAACAATATCGCCGACTACCGCATTCGAAGTTCGCACGCCGCACGAAGGGCGTCTGGTACTCATTTCCTTGAGCTACAGCTAAATTACGTACAAGTTTCGAAGGTCGCTAGTTGACTCTAGTTGTCTGTTGAATCCACCAGACTTATCAATAAAGCAGTATGGCAACATGTCTGCCATTTCTTTACACAATGGTATTGAGGCTTATTCATATTTTTATCTTGTGTTTTGTTTAATTATGATAGAAATGTAGTTGATCCAGTTTTAAACGAACCAAAAGCAAGTTGCGTCTTGAACTGACAAATATGGTTACTTAAGATAATGCGTTGTTGCGTTATATAGTGCTACATTGTGACTAGGCACTGTCTTGAAAATGATTGATTCGCGTTACACTGCGAACTGGTTTCCACAACTTGACAGGATGCGCATACTTAATACAGGCTAGGCGTTGCTGTTATTGTTACTACTTCAATACTAATAAGTATAATTTATTGTTTTAAAAAGAATATTTGTGTTCCTAAAGTTAATTTTAATAGAACGATAGCCATATTCATATTCTAGGTACTTTGGGATATCGTGTCTGAAATATACTGCATTAATATTTACTAAAACGTTTTTTATTTAATTGAAACAATTAGGTCCTGTTGACCTGTTTAGACCATTCGAAGTTACGTTGTTGACATTAGAATCCTAAACTTCAGATTCCTTAATCAGCTTTCAGATAAGGTTGAGATATATTTTTTACATATTTTCAGTGCACTAGCTAGGCGTCGACCAGTTTCAAATGAAAACAATTTATTTCTGAATTATATCTCCCGATGGATACCTCCAACTCTTAATACCAATTAATTATAAGGTTTTGAATTAATATATTTTTATCATGTAATTTATATACATATGAACCTGTCTTAACAATTTAAATTGTAATAGGTACATGTTCCTAAAAAGTTACGATCGTCTTGTGGAATCTGTCCCGAAGAACTGGACAGGTTTTCTTGACATGAGTGTACCGTATTAAAAGACCACTCATACGATACAGAGCAACGTACTTATAATGGATTGTATTGATTATTATCTGAGTAAAGCGTTTATATTTTCTTCATTACATTGAAGTTGAGAAAACAAAGGGAGAAGTTGAGCGGCGATTCTTTGCCAGTCGATCAGTGGCGGTGTGCCAGGATGCCGGTGGTTGTGCTGGATTACCTGTTGAAAGGTTACATCGCTTGTTGCAGTCTCAATGAGTGCTACTTCGCGAACAAGGGAGCGGCGCTGGTGCTGGGCGGCGCGGAGAGTGGGTGCGCGGAGCGGCGCCGCTCGCCCGCGCGCCCGCCGCAGCCCGACATACACCACCACCTGCGCGCCATGTTCTACCTCGTGCGCCCCGAGGACACGCTCAAAATGGTAAATTCAAATAACTAATCACGTACACTAAAGGTATCATCTTGTGTATTTTTTTCCTATCGAAGTATATGCAAAGGCTAGAGTATTTTGATGTCATTGATTATATGATGATTACCCCATTATTATTATTCATAATTATGCTTTTTGGGTAGACACGACTGTGGCCCGTCTAAGTCTATATTAAAATTACGTAACAAGTGGATTTGAAGAAAAGCTGCTTTATTGTCCCAAAACATTTTTTTTATTAGTTGCAAAGTAGAAACCCTAAAAAGTAATGGTTATGAATGTCAATGTCATTCATAAAAAAATGTCGGTCCATGAAAAATGGTAAAATAAATTAGTAATTTTACGGATTTTCAATTTATCATTGTCTTGACTATTAATTAGACCTTTCGAAATACTAACGTGACTGAAATATTAGGTGACTATTTTAGTACATATATTGAATGTAGGAAAATAACAATTTTATGTATGTTTCTACTTTAAATATAAATATATGAACCGAACTTCACACCGTAAACACCGTTGCAAGCCAGTCGAAGCATAAATCATCTAAATTGCAGTTTCCTATTTACTTTACTTCACAGTTTATTACCATACGTACGTCTAAAGCAGTGCAATAGTATGTCAATGTTATATTTAAAGTAGCAAATACCAGACAAACAAAGGACTCGTAAATTAATAATGAAAAATAAACATTAAGACAAAACAGAGTTAGGAACACACTGACATCATTTAGTATAAAATATATATTTAGTACTTGATTTATTTATTTTAGTATTTGAAGTAATTGATTACTTATAAAAGTAATTTAATGAATGTTTAATAAGCTAAGCGGTTTAATTTGCCTATGTACTAAATACTTGAACGCTTCTGTCGATCCTAGACAGGATTGGCATCTGGTGCATTTTTTAAATTCCAGATAAACACTGGAGCCAGTAGATTAGAGAAAGGTTTGGTTGTTAGATATTGTAATAGGGGTTAATGGTGGTGGCAGGCGGTGAAGCTGGAGAGCGCGCACGCGGGCCGCACGCGCTACCTGGTGGTGGTTTGCCGGCACGACGAGGCGGCGCTCCTTGGCATCGACTGCAACGACCGCACCACCGTCGGCCTCGTGCTGCGCGTGCTCGCCGACACCTCCATCAAGCTGGACGGAGACGGGTGAGCCTACCCACCTCACATTACCTCACACCATCATGCAATAACTTAGTATGGAAGAAAAGTGGGAGACATCGTCATGAATAAATGATAAACCGAATGACTCAGTAATGCAATTTATATACATATTAAAGGTTTAAATTGAAATACAAAGTAAAGGATATGATACTTCAAACTAATATTATACATATGTTAAAGTTTAGATGAATGGATGGATGGGTGGATGTTTGTTAAGAGTTTGTAGCCTAAACGGCTGACCGGATTTTAATAAAATTTGGTATAGTTGTAGAGGATAGCCTGGAAGAACATATAGAATACTTACTCATTTTTTTTTTAATTCCTTGAGAACGGAGTCGCGGGCAAAAGCCAAAAGTTGATTATGTATTGTAGATCTCATACGAAGTTTGTCTCAAACCGTATCAACATTTTCTTACTAAAATCAAATATTTAAGCTGGTCATTTGTCAATTGCACCATGTTGTTATCTATTATTTGTAAAATTCTTATTAATTCGATATAAAAATTTTGCAACATTGAGTTGCGAAAGTGAAATATTTGAAATCGGTAAAGGACAGTAGGGCTGGCGCTGGCGTTGCAAAATACCTGGTGCGCCGGCTGCAACTCGTTTCCGATCAACTTGGACGATTAATATATTTATTACAAACTAACTAATACCCGCCACTTTGCTAAGAATTTGATTTATTTAGTCGATGTTATCGTGATTTTATATGAAGCCCAAAGAGCAAATAATGTTACATTGACGTAAGTTGTACTTTTAACTTGTCCCATAAATGTATTAGTAAAAAGTAGTGTACTAATTGATGTAATTTGAGTATTGATAATACAGATAATATTATGTTTACGGCCGAAATGTGAAGACCGCAAATTGTCCTAGATGGGTATCTGGGCAACTAGGTCTTGCCACTTAACAGTTTTAACATTACTCATAACCGATGGCCGTAGAATTGTTTATGAATACGCACATTGTGGGCGTTGCGGCGGCGGCGCGGCGTTCACGTGCGAGGGATATTATCATACCCGCCAGGCGCGGAACAATCGCAAGAAGCCACCTAGCAAACTGCCGACTGCACTCTGCACAACTATGAACAATAACTAATTAAGGATTCATTGTCCGCAGAGGGTTTAGCGTGTGTGTGTGCAGCCAACAACACATATTCAAGCCCGTGTCTGTGCAAGCGATGTGGTAAGTGCCACTATCTTATACAACATAATGAGTTGTCTATACGTTTTACATCTGTTTTCATGCATACACAGTTTACCTTAATACTGGGACTATTGTTGTTTATTCTATTAACGTTCAGTTTGAGTTGTACTGTATTGTTAAATATTTTATTATGTTTACGTAATTTGTTACAATACAATAGCACAAGAGTCGTGTATTTTTAATTATAACTAGAAATTTGATTTAGGGCCCATTAACACTTTTATTTATAATTTCTAAGCTGAAGCGCTACAACATAACACATTGGTCAGTTAATTGAACCTATGAATTGCAATTTTGTAAACTCTAAACAGAAGTTTTAGAATGTTTTTACAGTAACTAGGATTAGTCATCTGGTTTCTAAAGCATTTGTTAAAATGTATATCCGGCTTACAGAGATAAACGTTTCTTTTGGTTTCATTTTTAACAATGCGTGTGTATGCTCTTCGATAACGACATGCAACCCTAACAACCGATTAAACCTTTACCAAGAACTTTTGTATCTTCATGTTATACTAAATTAAGTTGTATTAACCTATTTTTCATTGATTTATGTTAGAATTCATGATACGTGAGGTTCTTGTTCCCAAAAGTTTAGTATGACTGCAGGTCGGCGCTGCAGACTTTGCACCGCGCGAGCGGTCGCGCTCGCGAGCTGAACCACTTCGCGGGCGGCGTGTCGCACGCCTGGTGCGCGTACTACGAGACGCGCGTCGACTCCGACCGCTCCTGCCTCAACGAGTGGCACGCCATGGACTGCCTCGAGTCGCGCCGCCCGCCCTCGCCAGACTCACTCAGGCACAAGTCAGTCGACGCACAATACTTTCACACGATTATAACAGTTTTCAAACATAACGGCTCAGAACATCTCACAAATCGCTACGCACTACACAATTTTAGGTATCATTTGTAGGTGTAGGTACCGTGTTATAAATAATATAAATATTAAATAAAATAAAACAATATCATTTGTAGGCGCCAAAATTAATAGTAATCTCTTGTGTATGAAGAAGAGGATACTTTCATTTGCATAGTATACTACAAACCAACTTCATAGTGTGTTCGCAAAAAGCTTGGCTGAGGGCCAATATACTAATTTAATCAAGACCTCCACGTCACTGTTCGAAGTTGCACCACTCATATTTACCAAACAAATATATAGCGTTAGCCTTTTTCTGGTATATTAAAAAAATCAAAATATGCACGCATACTGTACACTATACGAACAAATTAATTTAGGTTTTGGTTTGGAAAAAAATACATCCTGATCATATTTTATTAGGATGTTATTCTGATTTATAACATGACGATTGCAAATGCAAAGCTAATCGTATGTTTTAGACGAGACAATCTAGGCCGCGATTTTATTGCTCTGTGCCAACCGTCAATCGATGCTTACTATTTATAAAATGGTAACACTGTGATTGAATTTTATTTATAATGAGTGAAAAGCATAGTTTGAAGAAGAGAAATTTGTTTACTTATGGACATTAGATTTTATAGAACTTCCACTCCCAAATTTTAAATCAAACAATACGACATTTGATTCCGTCTACAATATCACAAGGGGGAACAGGTGTTATAAGTGAACAAGGGGCTTTACGGAGTTTAAATTGTTTGTATAACAAATGTTTACATTGTGCATAAACAATTGGTAGTTGGAAGTGTTTTAACGTGAATTAATTAAAACAATGAGCGGCTCCGGCGGAAACTATAATGGGCTCTGTTCGAGAGATCGTTCTGCGTTACCTAGACCTCGTTTCTTAACCTTTACAACAATCCGACATCAGTAAAGCTGCTCAAATTTACCGCCGTGTAAAGTGGAACAAATACTTATTACATTTTATGCTCATTAGCATTTAATTGCGTCACGGAGCGCGCGGATAGTCTGCTGCATTCGGTGTCATTGTTAAGGTCTACTACTGTTTATTTACTATTGTAGTGACAAGATTCACATACTCAATAGTATAATAATTATACAGACAATTTAAAATTTAATTCGTTCAAATACTTATATGTTCTAATCTAGTAGAAATGCTTTGTTTAACTTGGTGCGATAATTAAAACGAAACCGTTTAATGTAGAACTTTGTATTGCATTATTTTTGGAAATTGTAAAAGGTTCGGTGACCTTGATACAATTTTAGGATAGTATTGCTTATAAAATGGTAAACACTAATACTGAGTTTTATATTATTGTTTTGTACGTTACCATATTAAAATTACTTTTTTTAATTTACAATTAAAATTAATAAATCGTTAATTCCAGGCCGAGAGAAAGAGACGAAACTGAGCGCGTGATTCGGTTCACGTTGAAAGAGATAATGATGAGCGTGGATCTGGACGAGGTAACCAGCAAGGCCATCCGCGGCCGGCTGGAGGACGAGCTGGACATGGACCTGGCCGAGTACAAGTCCTTCATCGACCAGGAGATGCTCACCATCCTCGGGCAGATGGACGCGCCCACCGAGATCTTCGACCACGTCTACCTCGGCTCCGAGTGGAACGCCAGCAACCTCGAGGAGCTGCAAAGAAACGGGTGAGACGCTACGATATAATCTAAACACTTACACTAATTAGGTTTTATTCCCAATTAAATAACAAATGACTACATTTATTTCGAGACTAATAACGATGGTAACTTTCGTTTTCAGGGTTAGGCATATATTGAATGTGACAAGAGAGATAGACAATTTTTTTCCCGGTATGTTCGATTACCTTAACATTAGAGTGTACGACGACGATAAGACTGACCTATTGAAACACTGGGACAACACATTCAAATATATCAACAAGGCGAGGAACGAGGGCTCCAAAGTCCTGGTGCATTGCAAGATGGGCATCAGCAGGTCCGCATCCGTCGTCATCGCATACGCAATGAAAGCCTTCAATTGGAACTTCGACAAGGCCTTGAAACACGTCAAAGCGAAAAGGAATTGTATCAAACCGAACACTAATTTTCTCAATCAGCTCGAAACTTACCAAGGTATACTCGACGCGATGAAGAACAAAGAGAAACTGCAGAGGTCCAAGTCGGAAACTAATTTGAAATCCCCTAAAACCGCTTCGAAAATAGAAAATAAGATAACGGATCCCACGCCTTTAATATTAGCTTTAACGGGATCGTACTCGGGGCGGCCGCGCTCCTGGTCGCCCGACACCAAGCTGGCCTCCGAGCTGC
>NW_013527915.1:5479981-5502087 GCF_000836215.1 Papilio polytes
TCAGCTGTGATGTCGAAAGCTCAAAACAAAAAACAATTGCAACACGGGAAGACCCACCCGCTGACGAGGCTCAACTTGAACCGGTCGAGTAATAGATGTTCAAATCCTGTGTATAATACTATGTAGTAGGAATATTACGTTTTTATTTATTATGGAATTCTTGCCAAACTCGATATTTTATCTTTCTAGAGTTTTATATACTATTTACAAAATGAATTCACAGTGTATTTGTCTATCACCTCAAATGTATTAAACGGCTGTTTGTGCGTAGAGAAATGTTGAAAGAGAGAATAAATTCGATACAACAGATGTACAAGTTTTACGTTTGTGTTTTTTTTATGTCCGTCTGTAAAGTGCAATCGGATCGACATTATAAGGTCTGGTGCGCTGAGCGACACACGTCTGTGACGAGTGTGACGAGAGGTTATCATGCAAAAGGTAACCACTAAATCTAGAGTATGATAAAATAAAATAATAGTAGAAATGTAAAATGTACATTGTATTAACTTAGCCAAAATCTACAATTTGAAGTTTCTTCCCGCTAACAAACGCCACGCGCGGTACGGTGTGTAGCTCATTTACTCTTTTGTAAGTGTCTGGCACTTTTTTTATCTTCCTTCTAACTGTTCCATAGTCAAATGCATATATGGCGCCAGGATTGTATCTGATAGAACATTCCGTCTGTAAAATGAATAGAAACTTAGTTATTTTGATGATAATAGTAAAATAATGCAAATGAGTTGTACAAAAATGGAGATAGTCTGTATTATAGGCGTAACAGTGTATTTTTAATTATTCCAAGATACGCACTTCTCCAACTAAACAGTAAGTGTAAAAACTGACCAATTTTAAATTGTAATCCACAACACGAAGCATATTGCCGTCCGAACCGCCGCATACGATCAAGTTGGTGTTGGGCACGAACTTGCCGCAGTACAGCTTGGAGGGGTGACCGTCTGGTACAATCGTATCGATCAATTTGCACGACCCGTAGTCCCATATTTGAATTGTATCATTGTCTTGCCATGAACATGTTAATATCTGCACCAAAATAGATTTACTGGCGTAAGTAAAGTTATGGATATTACCCAAAACTTACATAGACGCAAATTGTCTTTGGTACTAGGGTCAGTGTTACAAATGCAAATGTTTACTTTAATTCACATATATAATCAATTGTATTAATATTTGAATGCCTTACCTGTTTGCCTGGCTTATCAAAGTCCAATCCTTCACCGCACATGTGAACTCCAACAAAGTATCGTGTTGCGAAAGGCTGGCGAGCGTCCCAGCAAATGACGACGTCATCCCAACCACCCGACACTAGCTCGTGGTTCGATCGCGGATTGAAAGTGCACGCGAATATTCTCGACTGATGACCATCTATCGTCCCTCTTTTGCCACTGAAATAAATAGGCATATTTCGTTATTTAAGTAATTGTACATTTTTTTATGCAAAGCCAGTGACCTAGTGGTCACCAGACCATGACCTTTCGTCTGCTCCAAGGACCATTATCATCTTATAAAATAATAATACATTAAAATATCAAGTTTCTTATTTTTGACCTGGAATGAAATGCCCTTTCCTGTGTCTGAGTTTCATCGTCGTACATGTTCAATATAGCGTCGTCTCCGTACGTAACGAACTTTGAGTGGCGAGGATGATAGCACAGGCCTAATGTTTGCCGCTTCTCTCTTATTGTGTAAAGACATTGGTGATAATTGTACTTCCAACATTTTACATAACCGTTGACATCTGAAACGTATTAATTTACTTTACATATAAATTTAATTTTAAATCCTTTAATAGGAGATCTAGATTAGTCGTCGTTTGTACGGCAGTTTGTGTTTAACTTACACGAAGTCAAGAGCGTATTGGTGACGGGATGCGATTTACTGACGGGGCGGTGCTTGATACCAGTCACGGGGCCGGGGTATGTGCGACACTCGTCATCTACCAGTGTGTGCGAGCAGTTGCCATTATTGCAATCGAACAACCGCACCGTGCCGTCAGAGAAACCGAGTGCGATATCTTTCACATCCTCGGTATATTTACAACACATGATATCCTTATTTGTGTTTCTATAATTGGTTAAAATACAGTTTATATTTAGAGAGAAATCTGGTCAGAAAAAAGTGGATGGCATTACATTGTGTATTAGCTATCTGTGATTCTCTTCATTAAAAAAATGCGAGGTAAGAAAAAAAAAGGGCCCGTTCGTCATTTAAAATAGTTTTCTTTAAATAGTAAATGAAGTTTACAATGAGAGTCAATAGATGGCGTTGTATCGTAATTTGCCAGTGAGAAGTGATTTAAATAGATTGTCGTAAGAGAAGAGGTTGTAATCTAAGATTGAGTAAAAGAACCGGTAGTTGGGAGTACAAGAAATGCGTATAGAATATGACTACGAAAACCGACACAGAAAATATAATTTGGATAGAAGTCAATGAAGGTTGCCAAGTTTAGAGCGTATTCATAATTATTCCTTTTGTATTTCCAACTACCGAATCTTAAATATACGGAAATAATAGGATGCATCAGCTTCCTTTATACTTATATTTACAGCATCAATAGTTGAAAAAAGTTTACATACATGATTGATAAAAGATTAACGTCGCCTTGGTAAAGTTGACATTGATCAGCATGGTACGAGCGGTGTTCTACGTTGGGCGTGCTCGTGTGCACCGTGAGGATTTCACCTTTTTTGTCTTCGCGTCGCACAAATGCATTTGTTACTGCGAAACTCTTCCTAGCTGATTTCAAACTGGAAGGCGCTACAGGGCCAGCTGCTATTTTTCTTTGAGGATCCATCGAATATGGTAAAATGATTTAGAATTTGCGTCATGACGTTAATTATCCATTAAATGGTTTACCTTTTGAATTATTGACATCGCCGAAACTGGATATCGCATTTATACGTGACATTTGCATTGAAAATTTTACATGTCATAACGGGTTTGCTGATTGATACAGACAAAAATAACAACTTGTATGGAATCTCGACATCTGTAATTAATTCGGTATACACACAGAGTACTTTGTCGGAAAGTTTAAAATAGCCGTTTATTACTAAATTTCTGGATGTTCTATTGAACTTCTGATCAAGGTTTTATTCGTTTCATAACGAGTCGATGATTTATTTTTAATAAAAAAACTTCAATTAACATAAGCAAAGTGGTTGATACCTGCATTTTGCATTTATTTGATAGTTTTTTTTTAACTTTTACTAGAAAATTAAAGGTTACTATGAGTCAGAGATTACTATCTTAGACTAAAAGAGTGCTGGCGGATTTTAAAGATACAATGCAGCGTGGGCGAGGTGTAATACAGATACGTCATCGGTTACAAAAGCGAAGAACAAAAATACCACAACGGCTGCTAAATGCAGGCGTTCATTTTTCGAGATTTGGCCAAACAGGGACTTTTTAAAGGTCGTTGGCGCGTGACGTCATATCCTTTTCAATATGCATTACTTTCGCAGGAAGTTGTCTCGGGATATTGCACCAAGATTCACGCCGCAGTTTCATACTTAGGGTAGAGCAGATAAGATACAATAACTCCTTTATCGCAATGTTGGCATTTTTATAAATATTATCTAATGTGACGCACGTTCTACGATATCGTAATTTTTTATTACTATTAAGCGATTCTTAGATATTGAGAACTGTGTTATTAAATCATACTTACCATATCGTGCTTATGACCAAACTTCGTGCTCAACCAATAACACATTTCATCTAATAATTTACCTTAAGTAACAAAGTAGTACCTCGGTTCGAATAAGACTTTACAGTCTAAATTACTGTAGAAGAACATTTATGTATGCATCTTCGGTGGGCACTGGGAATGACCTCTGTCCAGCAGTGAACTAATGACAACACTCCTAAGTATCGATTACTCATATAAAACGAGCACAGAATTACGTAATCACATCAACGTCACAAATAAATATGTTTGTATCATTCTCAGTTTTCGTATCTTCCGATGGAACAGGATACTTTTAAATTAATGTTCATAGATATACATAATATATTGTACTTTAAAATGTAGTGCTTCATCATTTCAAGATGGTGATCAACCGTTCAGTGATTACTATCAAGTAACAGTGTCCACACTGTCTTATTTGCAGTTTAGAACTCAACTATTTATAGTATTTCAGTTAAGTACTGATTTCAAAAATTGACCAATTTATAGGAGTCTTCTTAATTTTACTGTTATCAGACCACAGGGAATGTTAACATACTTCGATAATCAAAGTCAATGAACTATATTATTAATGGTGTTTATAGTATTTATATTTTATCAGAAACAAGAAACTATAACTATGAGGGACATTCTCTAGTAAGAAAAGTATTGAAAAAGTGATCTCAGGTGGTATAAATAATAATATTTATTTATTTGAAAACAACTGCCCAACACATCACTCCACACAATTTTAGTTAGAATAAATAGACATATTTATAATCTATAAATAAATCGATATACATAATTCGCATTTTATGTATGGCCCTCGCAAATTAAGGGCTTTATAGTATGCTTTTTGTGGTGATTACATAATTCCAAAGATAAATCCCCACAAAACGTATACTATTCGCATTACACTATCATATGAGAAAAATATATTTGAATTGGCGATCAATTTGTGTAACATTGCATAGAAAGTCCGCATAAATATCTGATTTATTTGACGAGCCTATCGATTGTGGGTTACTATCACAGCGAATTGTTTGAAATACAAACTGTTAAAGGAAGCCATTTTATATTCAAAATTTTACAAGTATACATCAGAGCTATGTCATCAATTTGAAACAAAAAAGACTGGAAGAATAGCATGTATAGTCTGGAAGTGCATCGAAACATGTATAGAAACATCTGTAAACTCTAAACGAGATTAAGTACAGAACTATAATAGTATAAATACATATGTACTTTGAATTGTTAATAAAAAATCATCAATTGATATATGAATAGTTTCATAATTTATATGTAATTTAATAAAGTAAACAATAATTAGATAGTACTGTGTTGGATTCTTTAAGAATACCCACTTATATTTTTTACAAATTATTAATCAATAACAGAAACAATCTGATGATACAGTTTAATTAAATGAGCAACAGTTAACTGACACTTAGAAAATCTTGAAACCACACCTCCAAATAAACTTAAAACATGATTTTTGTTACAAAACTTTAGTATTTAGTAGATAAAACATTATAAACATATTTAATAAAATTTCAATTGCTTTTTTAATGCAAGCCAAACAAATGAACAGGTAACTATAAGTGGTTATGAACATACAATATAATGACTAAGCGCACACTAACACATTTTCTTACATAACTCTTGTGCATTTTGCACATTTAAAATTGTTTAGAATAATTTACAATATGTTTGGATTGCACTTTGATAAACTTAAGACATTTTTTTACATTGTCTTCCCATATACATAGAATATTCATTGAATGCAATATGTAATTAATTATGGACACCTAATGTTACATTTTGTAACAATTTCAATTAAAATTGACATATTTTACTACAGACACTTACTACATTGGCAGACACACATTTAATATTTTAACAGCATGCAATTGAATAATAACACATTGAAGGCATTTTATATAAAAAACCAAAATAAAGTTTCAACACTATTTTTTAAATTAATGTAAATTTCATGGTGATACAGAAATACACCCAACCAGAAGACCCAATTACCAGATCAAGTAGTGTATTGTGAAGGAAGTGGATTTCCTGAACTTGGATGGAAGAATGGATGGATGGTTAACTAATGTAACATCTTAACTGCAATCATACATGTTATTATTCTAAGAACCAAACAAATATTGACCCACATTAAAATAAGTTAATAACACAAACAAAACCAAGCGAAAACTACAAAAAGCAAACCAAGAAAATAAATGATGTCAAATAAAAATTATATTTCATAGACCTTAAATTTTTGACAAGAATAGGTACCTGTTGTTTTCTGAAGACTTAAGATAAGAAAATAATTCAACTACCAAAAAGAAACCATACCATCGCTATTACTGTGATGGTTTTTAAAATTGTCACAAACTTTGCAGATTGTCATATTGAAATTAAGATTTCTATGTATTTGTCATAACAAAACCAAAATATAGTAATCTACCAAAGTATAATATATCAATAACAACCCAGTACAGTATTGTAACAACATTTTAAATTGTTATTGAAGCAATGTTATATCCCAGATTTTGCATAATCATCAAAAATTAATGCCAAATCATGCCACAGTTTGTTCAACACTACCCATACAGTCTGTCACTATCCATGCAACACTACTAGTTTGAATAGAACATTGTAGACAAAACATTTTTATAAATCTATATGGTGTTGTATGTTTTCAACAATATTTACAGTCTTGTCATTTGTACAACCATCTATATTTCTGCCTTAAAATTTACATATACAATGTTTTTGCACCAGTGTGTTCTCTAACATTACATCTAGGTACCCATTCAAAGAACAATTCCCATATTTCATAGTCACAAAAATATTCTAGCCATTTATTTAGTCAAAAATAGACATTTGCCCTCAATTATAGCCATGTACATGTATCGAGGAAACATACATAATAAATTTATAATAATCAACATTATTTGTTAAACAATGATAACAATCGATAGATCTCTATGTTTATTATACAAGTATGAACTCTCAACAGTCTGTTGTAAAAACATATACCTATTAATGTACAAAAGCACAATACACTTAATCTATGATAGGTACTTACACTTCTGCTCTCTATTGATGCATGCTACAAAGTCAAATGTCACCGAAAGCAAAACCGAGTCCTACTAATAAATAAAATACTATACATATATGCTCTCAATTCAAAACAAAGACTTCACAAAATAGCAATCTATTTTTTATGAGTCAACAATGAAATGATTTATAACTCAAATGTTAATCATGTGATACTAACTTGATTTTTATAACAAATTATTACATATACTCCCAGCCATCATTTTTTATTAATATTTATCTCAATAACGCCTTGTTAGTATGTTAAACACAAATTAATATAATTAGGAAGAAAAGAAGCACATGAACAATTATTTAATTATATTATTTTTGTCACATTCTACCTACTGTTTCAAGTGTATACCTGATTCATCAGTTATTAATTTTTGTAAAGATAAAGGACTCAAGAAAAACAACAAAACACAAGCAATTCCATAATAAATTAAATAACATGAGTGGCTACCCACAGGTGTACCACTTTCTACCGACAGAACAACCCATTTGTATTTCAGATGAAGACAAATAATAATTATCTAATTCTTGCTACAATCACAGAGATTATGTGAGCTTATCAAATTAGACACTGGATCAAACTGAGTGACCTTGGGATTGGTGCCTCTGTCCCCATTGACTAGAAGGTCCCTGTGCAGAATTACCTTGTTGCATCCATGACAGGAAGTTAGGAGGACCTGGTGGAGCAGATGATGCTGGCCCTGCAAATGCTCCTTGCTCTGAACCTCCTGATGGGATGTTGTTTATTAACCCCCAGCCAGCTTGGTTTAGAGCAGCTGCCACGAGGGCCTGGTTCACTGGCAGTCCCCCCATGCCCAGTGGCATGTTGCCACCTTGCCCTTGTCCTCCACCACCGGCAACTGCAGTTTGCCCATGTTGACCAGACAAGCCTAATGCTTGCATATTCACCATGTCCATGTTACGATTATTCCAAGAGTTGTTGTTAGAAGAATTATGTGGGTGGCCTTCTTCATAACTCCGGCTAGGTAGGTTCCGTTGAATAGACCCACTTTTATTTTGCTTTGGTGATGCATTGGATACATTGACAGAAACACCCTTAATAATGTGATCTTGACCGCAAAGGCTTTGTGCTACTTCTGGGTCTAAAAATGTTATAAAACTGAAAGCTCTAAATGGCTTAGGAATAAAAACATCAGTTACCTCTCCAAACTGTGAGAAATATTCTCTTAAATCATTGGCTGTCAAATCTTCAGTACAACGACCAACAAAAACTTTACAAGGCATTGATGTTACAGAGCCTTCTTTTGAATTCGGTATTCGCACATCACACCACCTGCCATCAATCATATGTCTTTGGGCTAACACTCTCATCTGAGAAGTGTATGATGCAAATCGGATGAAAGCAAAACCTTTTGACATACCGGTTTTAGGATCTCGTTTAAGCTGGGCCATTAATACTTCTCCAAATTTTTCAAAGTATTCTCTCACAGTTTGCTCGGTTGCTTTCCATGGTAAGCCCAGAACAATCAAGTCAGAACACAAATTATCATTACGTTTGTTCTTAGCGGCGTCAGTAATTTCTCCCGGTTTCCGTTTATTTTCTTTCGGAAAGCTGCAAACGTACAAGAGATTACCCCATCCTTCAGGAGGAGGGTAAAGTCTGCCGTCTCTTAGTCTAATACCTCTTATGTTCTTCGTGTCAGGATGACGATATTTTAGTCCACAACATCCTGGAAACTGCGCAGACACTGTTGTTAACATCAATGTTCCATCCTCTTCGATAGGAAGTTCTATGGGTTCTTCATTTTCGTCTTCGGCCACAGGTAAGTATTCGAATGACATTATTTCTTAATCATGAACGATATTAAATAAAAAAGGATAAAAATTAACACGGTTATTACACTTAATCCTATAAAAAATGTACAACTCCTACTTCTTAAAAATAAAAAAATTGTTTAAACGTCAGCCACGGGTTAGGAACCCATTGCAATTTGCTGGTTAAAAACATAGTGTGGACAACACAACTTGGTACTTAATCATTTCTGAACGATTAGCCATTTTGTAATTAAAAACATTATTTCTGAAGTTTTCTTCATCATATAATCGAAGATATATTTTTACAATTAATGTAGAAAGCTAGCTACACCTAGAAAATTAATCAATAAATTTGAAAACCAAAAAAAAATAGTACAACATATATATCACAAATACTTTGGAAAGTAAACGCTTTTTGAAGGCAACGATTAATGATCTAGAGTTTAGTACTGGTCTTTTTTCTTTTTATCGTTAAGATTTTTTTGTTTTTAACTCAATTAATACAAATGGTTTCTTTATTTCAATAAAATTTCGGAATTCTAACTAAGAACTTTTCTCCCCAAAAAAAGGCTAAAAAGCCAAAGTATGAAAATATCAAACTGTTTTAATCGCTCTAAACAATAGACAATTTTACTTTCTAAAATTGACATATCACCGACAGAGTTACCAAATAAAAATAATAAACATTCGTTTTTATTATAAGCGTTAATGTGGCGATAATAGATAGTTTGGAAATTAGTGATGTAATGATGTTTTACGTAATTGTAAAATGCTTGTAATATGAAAAGAATAAATCAATTTATTAAAGGCGCAAATGTATATGGGTAGTGTGTATTGTAGTTTTCAGCAGCTTTCAGTTTTTTTTTTAATCTTGTCAATGAAATATAAAAACGATTTCCTCAAACATTTGACATTTAAGTATCTGTGTTTTTCTAGATTTATCTGTAAATTTATTATTGTATCTGTAGTCACAATACAAACGTTATATTATTCGATGTTGATTCGATGCATTGTTTTCATTGTAAAATTTTGATTATTAGATTATCGTACACATATTAAGGTGAAGAGTTTTTTGCCATTTAACAATTAACATTAACAAAAGTTTTGATATAATTGCTTTTTTTGTTCAACTAATAATTGCAACATAACCTTTATTTATCCTGTCAATAGTCAAATTACTCGTTTTTTTAAGTACAATAAAATAACTAATTAAATGTAGTCCAACCCTTTTTAAATTAAATAGCATGCGATTATTTTAAATTCCGTAACATTCGCAATATTACTATGGATGATGACTGTAAAGATTACAGGAAAAGCAAACCACAACAAAAAATTTACAAACCTGGCAGTGGGCCTTTGAGACGATCAAGGCATGGCTTGGACTGCAAAATGGAATCTTACGAAATAGATAATAGTTACAAAGGTAAAGAGTCGAACCGTTATGGATCTCAAAATTCCATCAATGGCGATGATTTAAGATGTAGACCACAATCATCTAATCCTAGACATAAAAAACCTGAACAGCAATTGTATGTGCCAAGGTCCTCCGATTCCTTTGGTGATGTCGAGAAACATTCTAAGGGTTCCTTGAGGTGTGATAATTCTAGTCAGTACAATAACAGAAGAATGTCAAACAATCAAGAAAATAAGGTAGTTTCAAGTAATGCTCCTGCTCCATTTCCCAAGGGTTCTTTGGGTCGAGATAAGTCTGTAACAGATTACTATCATAATGATAGAACCAGTAATGATATTAATTCCAACAAGAACAGGCATGGCTCTGAATCAAGATCATCTTCACCTGCACACTATTTACAAGATCAAAATGCTGTAGACAGAAACCGCGACAGCAGAAGTATGGAGACATGGGCTGGTAGGCACAAATCTGGTTCAGGTGCAAAACCACCCTCAGGTCGCAGAAATTCTGCTGGTTATCCAACTGATCTACCTAGGCCTAAGCATATCAATTTGGATAATATCCCACCAAGATTTAGAAAGAAATTTTTGGAACAAGCTGGACACCAAAATTATGAAAGTGGAGACCAACTACATAGAGATGGACATTCATCATCAGCTCAATCCATTAACAACCCTAATCAATTTTGTACTACAAATGCAAATTGGTCCCAAACTTTACCATCAAGAGGTAGAGGTCGTTTAAGGGACAATGAGCATTTTGACAGGGAGAAATTCCTCAATTCATATTTAAAAAATCATGATGTACATAACTCAAGAAGATCTACACCGAGCAGTTCTTACATGAATTTATATGAACCAAATGTAGTTGATAATAGTCACATTAATGCAAAATCAGAAGAAGTATTTAGCAAAGGAGATCAGCATGAATCTTATGATAGTGGTGTGTATTTATTTCACCTTATTTCAGTCCAATATAGTGTGATTATTATTGCTGCTCTGAATACAATAAAAATGTTAAAAGTGACAATATCTCTTTGCAAATATTTTTAAATTCTGCAAACATTGGGAAACTACTACTTTTAGTTCAGCTTATGTAAAAGATAAGACTTTTTAAGATAGAATAAAAGGACAATATTGAAGTCTTAATAAATATTATTTCATATTGATTTAAATATGTAGTAAATAATGTCTCAATGCAAAATTATTTAATTGCAGCAGAAAATTATGGTTGACATAAATTGTGATATCAATGTGATCTACCTACATATTATTACATTTTCTTAAAGTTCATTAACTGTATATTCAAATACTAGGTATTACACTATATACAAATATAAATGATTCTATGTTATGTAATTATAATGAATGCCTGGTTAGTAATTTGTTATGAAATGTATAAAGTTTTTTTATTTTTTCAGTAAGTGAAAATGGTGTTAGTAAATCAACCAATGAACAAGATAAATCTGAAGAAGTTGAACCTGGTAATGATACACAAAATGAAAGTGAATCTGCCTTCAAATTAACAAGCCTTACTGATATGTCTAATTTGGTGAGTTTCTTAGACAATTTAAATTTAAGATTACAATGGTTAAGTATATTATTACTTAAGACAATTTCAACAAGATAGTTATCCTATTAACAGTCATAATATCATTCTTAGTTGTGTTGTATTTTTTTTTACTTCTTAATAGGATTGGTCAGAAGAGGTGGAAAAAAACATAAAGCTGGATGATATGTGTGACACATCAACAAGTTTTTCACAAAGTGTCAAAATGTCTGTAACGGAAGAAGTGAAATTACCTGAACCTAGAGAGTCTAAACGAAGCGGAAGATCAAAACGACGAGACAAAAGGTATCAAAAAAAAAAATTAGACTAAAGAAAATTATGATGTAATATTTCAACATATAATGTAAATTTTTTGTTACCAGGAGTTCTAGTAGAGGTCAAAGGAATGTTGAAAAGAAAGAGAGAAATAGAAAGGATAGTAACGTTAGTACTCAAAGTAAACCTGATTGGAACAGACGGGACAGTAATGTCAGCGTTCATCATGACGTAATGCCAACAAATCTTAAGCAACGAGAGAGGGAGAGAAGAGACAGTCACAGAAGTAATCGTTCATCTACTATCGGAAATAGTAGGGATGATTTAGATAAGTGGAGATCTTTACGATCGTACAGTAGGGAACAGAGCACCGAAAGGTATGTTATTTTAATATATTCTGTACCAGGTTTCGCCCGCGACTATGTCCGCGGTCAGGAATTAAAAAAATATCAAAACTGAGTAGCCCTATGTGTTCTTCCAGATTATCCTCTACATCTATGCCAAATTTCATCCATTTAGCAGTTTAGACTACAAATTCTAACAAACATCCATCCATCCATCTAAACTTTTGCATTTATAATATTAGTAAGATGTATTTTTTTTTATATGGTATATAATAAAGTTTATATTTGCAGAAGACTTGTGTCACAATGTAATAGCAGAGACACTTCATCTAACCGTGCCTTGAGTCCAAGAGATAATGATGGTTTCAGATTACCAAAACCAGTTGCATCCATGTCTACAAGTCAGGTATATTATGATACATTAATTTCATGGATGATATCATTAACTTACTAGTAACATGGCTAAAAGAAAAAAAACATGCTTCTCATAGATATCCACATAATTTTGATGATTCTACCTTATATTGTTATTGAAAAACGCACATAAAGAGAATATTTCCTTAGTCAAATTCATCCTTTCTTATAAAAAGAGGATCTTATTATATTTTAAACTTTATAGCAGAAGAATAACGGTAGCTGGTACAGTGGACGGCCATCGAGTATAGAGAGAAGGAGGCACTCTCCAACACCCAGTACAGCCAGCAAGGAACCTGTGAGCGAGGGTCACCAGGGTGGGGGAGGTCGCCGCTCCAAGAAGCGCTCCTCTCGCCGCAGAGGGAGGAACAGTGAGAATGTACAGCCCGCCACACACCAACCACCGGGCTCCACTCCCGCACCCACTAATATCAATTGGAGGGAAGAGATATTGGAGTCAAAGAAACATCACAATATAAATGATAGGTATGTTTATTGATTTAATTAGGTCTGTAAGAATAACAAAATTGTTTATATTAATGGTATGAAATAGGTAATGTAATGTGTTTCATAAATTTAAATCCATAAAAATGTCTCTATAATTAATTATTTTACGGCTTACTCATGTTGTATCGCGCCGCGCGACGCGACCTCGATACAATATCTTTAACCCTCGCCCTGAAGAAGGACCCCGCAGGGTCTGAAACTGATCGGTGCCGTCACCGGAAAAAAGTATGACGTTAGTAAGCCGTAAAATAATTAATTATAAAATGTCTCACGAAAGTTGAAATAATTTAAATGTCTCTATATTCGTATATGAAGTGTAAATAAAAAATAATACATAGATAAAAGTTTACAATTATGATTTCAGAGGGCACGATCATCAGAGGAACAGGTTGAACAGTGTGTTGTCAGATAAATCTGCGACGGACACTTCCAGTGGACAGCCAGGATTAATTATATTACCACAAAGTTCTATGTCGACATTACATAAAGATGGGTAAATAGCTTTAATCAATAATAATAAATAATGCCATGTAATATTTAATTTATTGATTTAAGGCATCTTATCACATTTACATATTTGTATTTTTATTTCAGGCGCTCTGGACCTCTTGATAATCAAAAGACTTTGTTTGACCACCATAATCCATCCAAGCCTATAATTGTACAGACTAGTCCTTCTAAAATTGATATGAGAATGGAACATGGTAAGTATTATTGTATTAATATCAATAAAAAGGCTACGTAATATAGAAAACATATTGAATGACACTTCACTCAACATTTTTGGTTATAAAGCCTTGTTCAGAAGGAGAGAAATTTTTTGTGCGAATACCGAGGTACTATGCGCCAATAAATCGCGTGCAAATATCGATAGATAGATTCGACAAATTTCTCTACTTATATAAGCAAGACAAGGTCTTGATGTCACAAAGACAGTCACGTACGCGCGCGAAAAACATGCTCTTGAGGGTTTGTGGATATTTCTTTTAAGCGCCATTAGGTTAAATGTTCAGGAAAGCCATTTAAAGTTTTCATTTTTATGAATAAAAAAAACATAAAAGCAAATCCTGAAAATAATTTCAATTGAAAGATTTTCAGACCGGTTCTAGATTTAAATAACTGTAATTCTGCGTACTTCATTTTTTATTGCATATTTCTAAGTCGCTGATTCTGAATATATACATGTATGTAGTCAATATCGCCTAAAATTGCGGTTGAAACAAATATTCTTTCACCCGTCGATATTTTGGAGAACTGAAAACATGAAAGTGTATGTAGGTATGCGGGAGGCGGCGTGCCGCGGCGGCGGCGGCGGGGGCGGCGGTGGGGGCGGGGGCGGTGGCGCGGAGGCGGGCGAGGCGGCGCGCGCGGCGCGGCACGTGGCGCTGCTGCAGCAGGTGGACCGCGCCGACGCCATCCTGCGCACGCACGCGCTGCGCCCGCCCGCCGCGCTCGCCGCGCACTGGCATGACGTCATCGAAACTAGGTATGCATACTCTGGAATTATACTACTAATGACAGTAAAAAGCAAAAAGTATAGGTAAAATCTGAAAGTACACAATTAAAACATGTCAAGAACGTTTCTTGGGTACTTGTATTAAAATTGTACATATTGTTTCAGAAAGTTTTTGCAGAGTGCCCTCCAAAGTTTGTTAATGTCCGATTTGAAATATTGCCAGTCGGATAACATCGAGCATCAGTTTTGGAAAATGTTGTACTACAACTTTCTGGAGGTGCTGAGGAAGAGCATCCCGCAAGTCCCTCCCGAAGTGAAGCCGGACGTTATAAAACTGATCAATACTATAATAGAGGAGGGCAACGTTTTCTTCGAGAATCTCTTACAAACTTTGGAGAAAACGTACAAGTTCAATACGGATGACTATTTAAACGACAATCACGTGTTGCCGCCGAAGGGTCTCGGCTACGTGGGCCTCGCCCTGATCTCAGTACAAAAGTTATACGTGTTTTTGGGAGACTTAGCTAGGTATAAGGAACAAGTGAATGAAACTAATAATTTCGCTAAGAGTAAATTTTGGTACACGAAAGCTCAACAGATAAATCCGAAAAATGGAAGGCCGTATAATCAATTAGCTTTACTAGCTATATACGCTGTAAGTATGTAACTGAACGATGTTAATTATTTTATAAAAAAAAATAATGTAACCGACTTATATAAATATTTTTTTTTTTCAGAGGAGAAAATTAGACGCTGTGTATTATTACATGAGAAGTTTAATGTCATCGAATCCTTTTCAATCAGCTCGCGAAAGTTTATTATCATTATTTGATGAAAACAGGAAAAAGGTATGTCAAGTTTTTAATTTTACCAATAGTCGTAGAAAATAGCCGTTTCGGCTACAAACTCTAACAAATATCCATCTAATTCCATTTTGTACGGCTGTAATAGTAATAAATATTTATTTACTCTCATTATTTGTAATGGTTTTGCAGGTCATTATTAATTTGAGAAAATAATGTTTTTTATTAATTCATAAGTTATAAATATAAATCTGTCGATTCCAACTTCTTTAAGAATAAGAATCGAAAATCGATAAGATTCATGATTGATTTTACACAACCCATCTCTACCAAATTGTCAAATGAATTGTCAAACTAAACTAAATTATTTAGACACAGTATAATTTATCTTATTTAGACAAACTATAGTATGTTATATTGTTTAGTACGAGGCGGCGGAGAAGAAGCGTCGTCTGGCGGAGGTGGCGAAGGCAGAGAGCGAGGAGGCGAGCGCGGTGTGCGAGGGCGGCCGCCGCGAGGTGTGGCTGCGGCCCCTCGCCGCAACACGCCACAATGACACCTTCGACCACATGACACCCGTCGAGGTCAGTAACACTGATGACCACTGCTTGTGACCACATGTTCACTACTGACAGTTTTCACTGAACAGTCCGACTTTTCAGCTCAATATGTCAGAATAAACGTATGTACAGTCGGGCCGAGGCGGAGCAGAATTTGTATTGCAAATGAAATTGAGTTTTATGTGGTTGAAACAAGGTTTATTTTCGTTTCCAAGAGCAAATGTAAAGATGTGTCAATTTTAATTTTGTTTCAATTACATGAAGCTCTAATTTAATTGTGTTAAATTTTGGTAATTTTTTAATATAATTTTTTTATTTGCAGTTAAATAAAAACTTCATCACCAGTTATCTGCATGTTCATGGAAAATTGATAACGAAAATTGGGTAAGTGTATATATGTTAAAATATTAATCCTCTATCACTGTCTTAATATATCTTATGAACATGAAAATATCACCTACTAAACTTTCTGGTGGCCAATATGGAGTAGAGCATGAGATTTAAGAACATACGTGCTTTAAAAATTTGAATCTCTTAATAGTATACTTTTAATCAAATAGTATATTTGGTAATTAGCTTTCGCCCTTACAAGGAGAATGTTATGCGTGTGAATGTACACCGGTAGAGGTAGACCTAGAACGAGATGGATGGATTGCATGAAAGGTGACATGATCAAAAGGGAGTGATGACTGATTTGCCGTCTGAAGAGGACAAAAACCTGTTGCGCCGACCCTACGGGAGTAGGATAAAGACGATGATGACGAAAAATATAATAATTTGTAATATGCTAGTATGGAGAGCCTGCACGAGAGCGCGCGGCGCATGCTGCGGCAGTTCCGCGCGCTGCTGCACCGCCAGCCGCTGCCCACCGCCGCCGCGCGCCTGCTGCACCTCACCGCGCTCAACATGTTCGCCGTCGAGACCACCGCCGCCGCGCGCCCAGGTAACACACACACACACACACACACACACACTATACTCAAAGACATTTAGGAAATATGTAGACTAGATACAGTGAATTGTGTATCCACGCGGACGGTGTCGCGGGCGAGAGCTAGTATGATAAAAATGTCATAACTGAACATTACCGCAGAACCCCTAATAAACTAAATTCTTTATGGTTGGAGCGTAATCGCAGTTGTGGTCTGAATGAAACTCATGAATTTTGTGTATTGGTAAAAAATAAATAATCAGGTTTTATAAAGCGGCCTCTTATTTCAAGAGTGTTTAAAATTATGTCATTATGTGAGCTATTTAGTAAAATCGTGCAATTATTTTACGGCCGAGCGCCTTACAGAACACGGAATGTAAAAAACGCACAACATGCGATCCTTCGTTTTTGTTCTCGCTTGACTTTTGTCATAATAAATATAAGAATATTATTGAAATTGGATACATGTTATTTTTTATGAAAACGGTTACTTGTATATCAGTTAATAGCCTGACAAACTCTTAACATCATTATTGTTAATCTTTATTTATGTTATGCTAAAATATGCCCTAAAGTTTAGTCAAGATTCCCTAGGAAAAGTGAGAAATGTCTTCTTGTTTTGATGTTAAAACCAAACCCAGCATAACTAAACTAAAATATGTTTCTCATACGATTGCAAATAAACTTTTATAACGGTTAATAGGGTAAAAAAAATCAGGTTCAATTTATTTAAAACCTTTAGCCACGGCGTTTTCATACAAAGTGTATATATCGTTTCCGCTCGACGGGATCGACGTGAGAAATCTTGATTTTTACGACTCCTTTTGCCGAACGAGGTTAAAGCGAATAATTTGAAATACAAAAACAACTCTCACGATCTTATTCTCCTAATAGCGTGACCACAGGTACTGACGATTTATGACAACTGATTCCACTTTTACATTCCACCTTTTAACTAAAATTAAAATCAGATTAAAGCTATAGCACCTCAACACGTGCTGAACTATTCCTGCAAAAATGCCTAGACGAAAAAGGTTCCCAAACTATTTTCCTCGTGGACCCCTTTCAAAGTGTCACGATTTCAGTTGATCCCGTTTTTTTTGATGACGACCATTTTTATATTTTGTGCATTTTTTAAATTCATTACATTTTGGTTGTTCACACTTGACAGACGAGTGTTTCTTAGGGTGAGCCTTCAATGTTCGAAAACAGATTAATTTTCCTGCATTCCTTGGGGTCCTCGTGGAACCTGACAATCATTAAGCGGTTATAACTTTATAAGAGACTTATATTCTTGAATTTTAAAATTTAGTGTAAAATAAATGTTGTGGTAAGAGATGTTTCCATAGATTTACATAAGTATGTTCTATAACCATTAAAGTAATAGATCATACTTATGTAAATCTCGATATTAAAATGATCAGACCATCTTTACGTCCACATGTGAATAGGCAATAATTATTATTATTTAATACCGCGTTACCGTTGTTTCTACGTTCGTTTACCGTAATTTAAATTTTGGAACGCTTTAATAACGGGTTGTCCAATTTTCTCAATTCCCTTTGCTTTTGCTGTCTTTTTGAATTTATTTTTATTACCCGTATCCGCCTCACTCGTTGCCTAACAACATATAATTATATAAGTATGATTTAGTATTGTGTAATAGGAGTACCGTTACATTATGTGATTCAAGGTTAGCTAGCCGTAATAACTTTCGTTTATCCACATTTTTATTGCATCTCTTTGTTGATACGAAGGTTTAATTCAACAGATAGGCTTTCGTTCTAAATGTAAGCGGGCACAGGTTATGAGATAAATTTAAGAATTTATTATCCTGTGGGCGGAGAGTTATATTAGATTTTTAGAAGTTATTTTTTCATACAGAGCAATATTTATAACGACGAGTTTAACATAGTTGTTATGTTAATATTTGCAAACATAATTTAAGCTCAACTGCAGCTTTGACGCTTAATATAAGCTTTTTATTATCAAACATGTCCTTAATACTGTTACCTAGTGCGGTAACTTTTTTTAATTAATTTACTTTTATAATCGTGACAGTTAATTAGGTTATTAGAGTAATGCAAAAATCGATAACGCGATAGCATCGAATATCCATGTAAGTTGAAAATTGCTGTCTTTTTAATACTCGATGCGAGTAAAAGCAGAATTAATTACTGCGCCTCAAAGTCAAAGTTAATTATACATGAAGAAGTAATCAGCGGACAGGAGAAATAATTGCTTATCATAAAAGTGTGTATCCATTATCCGCGAGCCGACGTCGGACGCCGGACGCCGGACGTGCGACACGGGACTAGCGCCTTTATGAGCTTAGCTAATGACCCTTTGCACAAGGGTATAGGTTTTCCGACATTATTAAAAACAGACAGACATTATAAAGATAAATCAATAACTATTAAGCGCAGACAAATGTGAAAAAAATAATAGAATAATTTTATACATTGTACAATTAAAAAAGTAGACACAAGATAATTTAGTAGAATCATGAAAGGGAAACTTTTTCTACCTATAAACTGTCTAAGATAGTGATTATTTTTTTCCAATTTTACGGTGCGCGAGCGTGATTCGCAATGCCTTGCAATAATTGCGTGTACACCGAATAGATTTTCAAAATTAGCCCATAAAGGCTTGTAAAGTTGGCCGTTTCCTGCGCCCTCGACCGGGAGCAGTAAAGGTTTGTAATTACAAATTACAAGTTATCGGAGAAGGTTGATGCACCGCGAGCGCGGCTGTCAGCGCTGCAACGCTTACAGCGGCACAACGCAGCGATGCAGCGCTACCCGCCGCCGGACAGGTTCAACAAACTGACTCCACGGAACGGTGACGCCGTTTTTACGCGATTATACGTAATGTTATTTTATATTACACGAGGGGAAACTACGGCCAGTGAGGGCCTTAATTACGACGTTCTGTGCGATCGTGCCCTTTGGCATCCTTCACAACATGACACCGGCAAAGATTGTTACACAATTTTATTCATGAATATTCATACTATGCTTCCTTTTTTCTTAGTGTAGGTCATTTTATAAATTATGTCGCATTTGGTAATGCAGATTGCTCAGTATTAGTTTTTGTTTACAAACCGCTACTTAACTTCATTTATATGCACAGTTCGGTGAATTATACCAATTGTAATGCTCTTTTTAGTGTTATAAATATTGTTACGTTAAAAATAACTATCCGTGCCGAGTAAGGGCGTGTTTGGTCTGCTATAATTCGTATGCGTGATATCAACATGCAATTACGAAGATTGCAGTATGTGTCAATGTCATGTCAGTAATGGGGGAATATTAAATAAAAATGTCTGGTAATTGTGTGTAAAATATGATAGGTTGTCTAATATAGTTTATTAGTACGTAGTAGGAGTAAAGACGTGGGTGTCGTGTCGTGTAATGTCGTGTGATGTCGGGAGTGTCAGTTGCAGATGCAATCCCTGCTGTTATTTTTAGCCGTCACTATTTATACCGGACCGGCTCCGCGCCCGCGGCACCGGACCTCATCTCCGGCCCTTCTAGATACCTTACTTCATAAACTGGCATTATCATTTTTAACAGCTTGTTATTCTCAATTATATCTCCGTGATGGATATTATATGCCGTGTGACCGATATTTAATAGCTCATGTTGTATCTAGTCGCGACGACTCGGACGCCTTCTTTTTGCGCCACTTCGGTATTAATTAAGCGATACAATCTTATCGAAGTCGTAGGATATTTTTGATATTGCATTTACGGTTACTTGACCCCTAGTACTACTTTGTATTTAAATTAATAGGAATTAATATTCCTTGGGAATATTTTTAAGTCTACTATTATTTTGAATACTCTTAAAATGAGACTGCAATTAATAACACTTACATTTCTTTCCTTTATTTTAATTAATTGGCTTTGTATTATAAGTAATATTAAAGAGGAAAAATGTAATGTTATATGGAAAAAAAGAAACACGTCAGAGAAAGGACATTGTTTATTTAGAAACCAGTTTAAGTTTTATGTAAATTGAATATACAAAGCGTTGAGTGGTGGTGACTAGATGTAACGTTGCTAACAACTGTTTGATGGATGTCATAACAGTAAAGAGAGGATATAAAAATTTTACCGCTTCCTTCGCATGAGTCACATCCTTAAGAGAATTCAAGACAATTTGATAAATAAATGTGTTCGATTTGTTTAAGAGATTCGCATTGTTTAGTTCATACGTTGAAAATATTAATGCAGTCAGACCACACCGCAACGATTAAGATAAGACTTTGAAATAAATGGACGTAGTCTGTGAGAATCTTATGAATAAAATTCTAATAAAACGGTATATAAATTGGTGTCGCAATTTTTTAAATTTATTTATATTATGACTAAGCATAAAGTACTTGTGTAGTCGTGGAAGTCCTTTTACAACTAACGTGCTATGTTATTTGCTGTTAAGTTAAAAAACTTGTTATCTACTTACTATAATAAGTAAATTATCGTTATTATCACCATATTTGAATTATGTTAATATGTTCTTTGTATCTACTTGATCTAACTTTATATTTTAGACTTGGCCATGTTTTTTATTTTATTTTTAATTTACGACACCTTAGTACTATGTTAAAGATACTTGTAATTAAAGTTTGTTTTCATCGCAAACTTTATTTTGAAGACGCAATATGTATGAATGTCGATAATTCTTAGAATGGCGAATTGAAACGGGTCTAGAGCGAGGCAATTTAAATTTTATGATAGTCGGAAATTGAAAAAGTCATTACGAAAATTAGTAACAGTAGTATTAATAACAGTAATATGTAAAGCGAAATTGGCAAGTTATTGAAAATAGTAGAACAGAATATGTTTATGTTCCGAAAGCACATTTAACATACACTCTTCTATTTTAAATCGTGTTAAAAATATGAGAAATTATAAAATACTTCAGTCATCTTTTGTTACATTCTAGTCTATCTTCCTTTATTTATACCTTTTTAAAGCTTTAATACCCAATTTAATTGTATCTTTAACTAGTAGTAAATATGCAGTATTGTGTGCAGAATCTGGTGATAAGAATGGTCGGTCGGCGTGGCTGGAGTGTGCACTTAGCGTGTCGCTGCTGATGTTTGGCGCGCTGTTGGAGCGGTGTTGTGCGCTGCTCCCCGAGCCGCCTAACTCACAGCAGCACGCTGATGCCTTCCTGCTGTTACCAGCTATCAAGGTTACCAATCTTTTTTTGTCCATCCTCTCTTCTCATTAAAGCGAACGTACCGAACTCTAGCCTATGGCTTCTACCCA
>NW_013527915.1:5505074-5511844 GCF_000836215.1 Papilio polytes
GTGAACGGGGGGGGGGAAGCCAAAGTGACCTTGAATCTCCAAGATATTTGTAAATATATATTTACATGTGCTGTGTATTTCAAGTAATTTATGATAAACAACTAATGTGTTTCACAGAGCCCGCCGCCGCAAGCTGGGAACAGTACAAGTGCAAATAATTGAGCGACTCGCCGGACTGCGCCACGCTGCGCCGTGCTGCGCCGCACTGCACCGTGTTGCGCCGCACTGCGCCGTGCTGCGCCGCGCCGCGCTGCGCTTAGTCTAGGAATTGATTAGTTAAGATGAATTGATACATCAATAGATTGAACCAACAATACAAGTACACTTTTATTACGGGCTTTACGATGACTCGTCTAGGGGTGATCGATGTACCAAAAAATTGATGTTTTTCTATGTATTATTACGAAATTTTTAAATTAATAAATGTATGAGTGTTGTATTGAATCGGTTAGATTAATTGTTGTGACGTCGATTTTTAGCTGCATGAATGTCGAAGTATTCAGTCAACGGTCATCCCTAACTCCACCCCTGTGTTCCTGATCTACATTTTCATTGTTTTCACCATTTATATGTAAGATAATGTAAATTTAGCATCGCTGAATTATTTTACTTTTTTTATATTTACGTTAAGTATATTTTTATAATTTTAGTTGATTGTTGCTATTAATATCTATTGTACATGCAATGCGTAGGTTATCTGTAATGTGGGCGTTCGCACTGGTGCAACATGTTTCCGAGCACTTTGTGCAACGTTTTGTTCTAATCGCTCGTTGTCTAGATGCTTTAATATTTTAATATCGATATATTTACTTTACTTCGTTTATAAGTATTCTTGTCGCATCTTGAATATTTAATATTTTCACGAATATTTTTTATGAATGACTGCAGTGCTAACGTAGATAAATTTTATAGTTATAAGAAAGGTAATTAAAATTATATAAAATATATTCCAATGGAGCATATTGTCATCATATACACGGTTTTTGTTATATTTTACTAATTACACAGGTTTGTTAATATACAGATAATTGTTCTAAAGTAAAAAAAAATATTCCAATTAAACGTTTATTCTTATAAATATTTGTTTTGCTGTATTGCAAAACGGTTGATGGTACACACAAACAGGTTTTTTTCTTATTATAGTTAGGGAGAAGAGTATTGTAAAAAAGTAATAGTGAAAGTTAATCTAAGTAGACATTGAAAGATCTTTAAAAGGTTTTACATTTTGAAAATTGTTTGATGTTAGTTTTGTCATAATCATGATAATTTAATAAACATTGATAACTTCTGGTTATTGTTTTATTTTAAATTCACCCTTGTGTTTTACAAAATACTTATTTCACTCTGATAAAGGTACCCTTCTGTCAGGCGCGCTGGGAGGTTGCCAGCGCTGTATGTGAAAATTCCATTTATTGAGAGGGATCAGATGGCGCCCTTAAGATTTTAATATGCAGTTGCATCACATAAACTAGTGTAAGTTTTATATATAACCTGACTTGAAAAAATAAAATAATAAAATCCTCGCTTTATTACGGAAAAATATGGAACTAAATTCTTGGTGTGCATGAGATTGATGTAATAAAGATGGAAGCTACCAGGTTAAGATTTTTAAATTCTTGATTAGACTAAGAAACATAATGGTTTGACATTATTGTGTAAATGTTATGGCAACGCAGCGCGAACTATGGCAAGAGATTATCCGATAGCTAGAGAACAGTTAAATAATAAACCTCAATGATAAATTCAACATAGAAAAGAACAATAAACCTTAATTCTGTAATTAAAGAAGTAATCATAATAAAATCATACTTTTCCTACGAGTTAAAAACTAACATCTGTATCTGTTTCGAATGCTGTAAGACTTGTTTTGAAACATATCGTCTTGTATTATTTCTTAAAAAAATAGATACAACAATATGTGGGTACACAAATGTCACGGCAGTGAAAACCAATTAGGATAAAATACGTAAATGAGTACTATTGAGGCAATTCTCTCTTGAGGACTATAATTTTTTTATATTTTTAGAAAGAAAAAAGCCTACGTCCATATCTACCTGTAGGTCATAGTGTTACTGCATACTACATTTTGCATTATGATATATAATTTAAAAGATATGCCTTCATACGCAACTATTATTCGTAAGTCTGTACGTAGTAGAAAACAAAGTACCATAAACACTTGAAAATCCCTATAAAAGTTTTAGTAATCGGAAAGTGGAGACTCATCAGATAAAAGTAAACTGTACAAAGCCAATTAAATAACCATAAATCATAAAAACCTTTGATTAATAAGGTACTTATCTTGTTTTGATATTAAAAAGTTATTAAGTGATACGCGTTTGACATACAATGTAAAGATGAAGGTGGTACATATGTACCTACACTTTCAAGTACAATATGAATAAAGCTGTCGTTACGAGTTTGTATAAAAGATAATGAATAGTAAATCTATTTATGGTGTTTCGAGTGAGAAATTCCGATGTAAAGAGTTGAGCAATGGGAATTGGCAATGTTCCGAGGCGAGTCGCGGCGAGGTGAGTGGAGGCTAGCGCGCGCAGGTTGTAAAAACACCGTTATTCTTATTTACCGTGCGCATCTCTGCGCAGGCGCTGCGCTGCGGACACCTTATTTACGATACATACGAGATGGCTACACGCGTGCCGTCACCATTCTTTTTTATATTTAATTTCGATTTGTCGACTTTCTTTATTGAGTCAATTATAGAATTTAACGCATTACAGTAACAATAGACGCTTCTATTGCGATATATAAGTAGAAAGTTGAAATTTATTAATGCGAAATGGAATGCTTTAATGGTCCTTTTTTAAATATGCCAGGACAACGGGAATTCTTGGTATTCTATAACAGCGTACACTCAGGTAAACTTTCACAATTTACTTAAATATGTTTTAACCTGTTGTGCTTAATTGTTGTACCTAGAAACATGATGGATTTATCAAGGTTCTATCTGATGAGTCATCTATGCAACAATCACAAAACTTTGGGTTAGTTTGACCGTAACCTAGTCCCTATTCAAACATATTCGGGCATCAAGATTCGTATGGATTTTCTAACGTTTGATTTTCCCGTGACAAGCCTGAGGTGCGTGAATAAGGCAACAATGTCCTCACTCGGTTTCTGAAAAACTTGTCAAAGCAAGTAACACTGGTGTCAATGACATTGATTAACTAGAAATAAGAAGTAAAACAAGAACAACTATTGACTTTTCAGAAACCGAGCGTTAATAGTCTAAGTTGAGGGGGATTTCCGATCACATAGTCGAGTGTTGGAAGTTCGAATCTGATCACACGATTTGTGAAAACGACATACTAACACAAGCCTGGAGCTTCTTTAAAATTGTACAATAAATAATAGTAAATTAATTAAATTATACTAATATTACATTAAAAAAAAAAATTACAATAGTATAAACTCCTGTACATAAATACATTTATATATTACAATAATTTTTTGGCCAGATTTTTCGATGGTGATTTTCAGTTAAATTATTAGGATTGCATCTCCACTTAAGACTTATTAAATATGTAGTTAAGCATCACATTTACATTAAAAGGTATAGAAACTCGAAGGTCAAGTACACGTAATACTCATCTCAAGATTGTTAGTAAAGTGAACAATTTAGTGTTTTTAACAGGAAGTTCTTTTTCTCTCGTAAGCGATTCGTGACTCTTAACATTGTGTTACAATCAATATAAAATAGAATTAAAAGCATCAACTATAAGTATAATATATGTACTAAACATAACTACTAAAATACGTACAATAACAACACTTAGCAAAAAAAAAACACTTACAATCTCAAAAAATTGGATTGACAACTATCGAATAAATAAAACATGGTCGACCACATTGCCTACACACACAAACTATGTCAGATGTAAGATATCTTACTAACATTATAAATGCGAAAGTTGAGATGTAAGGATGTTTGTTAGAGTTTGTAGCTTAAACTGCTGAATTAATCTCGATGAAATTTGGTATAGATGAAAAGCAAAGCCTGCAAGAACACATAGGCTAATTAGTTTTCTTTTTTAAAAGTCCACGGGGACGGAGCTGTAGGCAAAAGTTAGTACATTTATAAATTAACGAAAGTAAAAAAATCACTGCATATGTATGGATTGTTCTCGTATGTTCCCTTCTTGTTCGATATTGATCGAACCTTCTAGATAATATTTTTCTTCAAGTTAAATAAGAAACGATGTATTCGTTCGTGTATTATTTTTTCGACAATCTAGAATATACCGTTGTGATATTACAATGGTGTAATTCTATATTACAATGAATACCAATTTTGTTGTAGCTTGTATCTCTAAGCAGACACGATAATAGTTTGATATGAGAATCCATAGTAATTTATACTCTTAGTGTAACATCATATGAATGGTGACTGACAATAATCACAGTGTAAACGATTTCTATGATGATCATTGGCGTAACAGTCGATACTATACATTTTTATGTTCTCTAGGGGTTGAAAGATGGCGGCAGCTACCCCTTTGCTTAATATTTGAGTTTTTTTTTAATTATTGCTCAATTTAAGATCTTAGCTAAATTAAGTAGGAAGTGTATTTTTGAAAAACTGTGGATCAATTATGAAAAAAAAAAAATATTCACAAGTTTAAGCGAGTAAAAGGACGATAAAGTTTAAGGACTTTTCTAGAGATCAGTATGTTATTGACACTACAAGTGACGTAAATCAGTTTATGAACGTTTCATGAGCGCTTGTAGGTTTTAAAATATCATCTCGACAATTATTTCCATTAAAAATTGACATTGATTGTCGAATAATTGTTTGAGATTTGTACTTTTCAATGTTTTATGTTTATTGCATTAAATTAAAATAAGTACCGTACTGGTATAGTATTGTATCATTATATCTGGTACTAATACTAGTATAAAATGTACCGTATTTTAAGATTATTGGTAATAAGGTTGATCCTTAATGTTAGCTATTTGTCACCCTTGTTCTTTAACAATGTGTTAAAGTTTTTTATTTATTAAATGATGTCATTTATCTATGAGAATATTACAAACAAAAGAGTTCGTAAGAAGGATTTGTTAGTGTGTCGCAACGAGTACTTGTTCCTGGGAATTTTCTAACAAGTGTCATTTAAATGTTTGTCCTGCAAATTGTCGAGTATCTTCGTCATAATATGACTTATACGTGATGATAAGTACACAATTATAAATTACTACCTTTTGTCTGCGACTCCGTCTGCGTTGAAGTAATAAAAAATAAAAGTAAGTAGCCTATGTGTTCTTCCAGACTACGCTTTACATCTATGCCAATTTTTTGCCAGTTTAGTAGGTTAGGCATCCATCCGTCTATCTAAACTTTTGCATTATAATATTAGTATTATTATACTATTCATTACATCTAATGCGACGTGTGTTTACGGTCTTTTTATGACTGTACACTAATCTTTATAATCACAAAGCGTCGTCGTGCCTTTAAATAATCCTAAAAACGTTGCTACACCTTATAAGTTTGTTTTGTATATATTTTATTATTGAACTCATAATATGAACGTGAGATAAGTTTTTTACATGCAAGACAGTATATGAATATCACAATCATATGCAATAATTGCGATGAATTTGAAATAATCTTGGGATCCATATTTTCCTGAGCGATTGCATCACGATTATCTCGTGACTGGGATATAGAGTTATGAATAAAGTGAACAGAACACCAGGTTGCAATATATAAAGTGTAACTAAAACAAGTTACATTTTACACTTTTTTTCAGTGATATCGTGAATCGAACAACTATATCTTAGTTTTGGGGGAATATGGATTTTCGTGAGTCCGGTACAAGGTAAATTTGGAATATCATAACATTAATAAAGGTTCGTATTTCGGACTACTTGTATACTGCTATTATGCATTCTTGGAGTCGGTGGAGAGATGTGAGGAGAAACAGTATGTAATTTCTTTATTACATTAAGAAATTGTAGTTTTTAATATAATAAAAACTATGTTCCAGAAAGTTGACTCGATTGTTCTAGATACCTAAAAAAGAAACGAACAAAGTAGAATGTGTGAAAGGATTTTACCAGAGTGCATCAAACTGATCTTGTATTGAGGTGATACAGGAAATCGTTCAAGGACGGTTAATAAAATCAAGTCGTAGTTATATATGAAGCAAGTTTGTCCACACTTTAGACAAATTTTATATTTTTAAAGGTTAATTACCGGTTTCTCTTTACATTATTTTTTAATGCTACATATGTAGTTACCCAAATTACAAGTTTGAATTATTTAATTGTTATTTAGACCTAATTAAAATGGTTCGAACCTATTGCTAAACCGATTTTTTACTCTTTAAATAAAAGGCGGTATATTAAAGATTTTTTCTTTGTTTTGTATATATTTTAATTAATAAAATATCAACAGAATTTGGTCTAAAGATACATAACAAAAATAATCGAATTTCGAGTAACATCATTCGTATTAATTTTATGCCTAAAATCACACAAAAACAATTTAATTTACGAGCACAATAATTGTAAATGAACAAACGAAATTGTAATTGGAATTGATAATAATGATCTACATTTTGTGTTTTTATATTTTTCTTCCAACTTATTTATTTAAAGGTCTGTGTATCACTGATTTACGATTTTATCTTGTTTAAGACAAAATATTGCCTTGCACTCGATTCCTAAAGGTGACATTTGTTTCTTTATATTTTCCTTGCTACAAAAAAGCCTGAAAGAGGATCAAATGGACCTTGTAAACAAATTTA
>NW_013527915.1:5512093-5519515 GCF_000836215.1 Papilio polytes
CCCCTTTGGACACGTGTTTACGCACGTGCAATGTACAATTTACCTATATTGATCCTTTCAAAAACATGGTCGACTTCTAAAATTAACACTACAATTTTACTTAATAATTTTCTAAACAATAAAGCGATGTTACCTAACCAACAATAATATTTTTCTGGAAAATTGCAACTTACTATTTTGGATTCACGATTTTTACTTCACTGGAATATGATAAAAAGTGCAGGTTACAATCAACGTAATGATCGACTTCATATCGTTTGTAATAATTTTTGACGATGTACTTAAAATAAATGATTAAATTAAATATAATTATTAAAGTATACTTTCGATATTACATTTTATAACTAGTGTTATTTAGGATTGGTAATTTATTATCAAAATAAGATTTTCACATTAAGATTACTTAAGGCAAACCACTTTTTGTACTCATCACAGCCCTTTTCATCGGTCTTTGACATTTATTACGCGACTCGTTATTCGTATCGTATTCGTCATCCGTATGGAAAACATACTAAAACGTGTTTACTGCATAAAACCTAGAGTATTAAATTCAACTGTGATTGAATGCAACTCAATACTCTCTTGTATAAATGACTAACTGTTCTCGTGCGGCTTCATCCGCATGAAATTATAAAAAAAATATAATTAATAATACAAATGTAAACAACATTTGTCAAATTATCAATTGCAAATGTCAAAATGACATGACATTATGACAAACTATGGCAATCGTACTTCCTTGATGTAGGCAGCTTGTAGCTTATGGTCCCTTTCTCAGATTAGGGTTTTTAAGTAATTTATTTACCTCTGGTTTTAAATGCGTGAAAATATACTGACGTAAGTGTAGGGCTATTAAAGAAATGATTATTCAAAAATATGCTGTGATTGCTGACATCTTACGCCACAAAGTAGTGTGTGTTTACGCTTTATTATATTAGTATATAGATTAGTATAGATATAGAGGTATAGATGACATTAAATTCTATTGAAATTTCTAGCAATAATGGGCCTAATTCGGTATAAGGTTTTTCATATGTTAACTATGAATATATTAATTTAACGTAACTTTTACTTAAAACCTAGGTGTACACGCCGCTCGTTTGCCCCCTTTTACTATAAAAAAAAGGTTTGTTAGTCTGAGTAACGTAAGCATGATTACTTATAGTAATATTATAGGTTTATTAATAATATCAATGCAATCACATTTATCTAATATTTATCAAACATTTGTTACAGTAAATTCGACATAAATGCGGTGCGTTATTAATGTCCGTCTCACATGGAATGAAGCAATCATTTAACATAACAAAAACAATGTAATTGATCATAATTTGGGCAATTTAAACGTGTTGCTAGTAATGTTTCTTTGAACATTTGTCTGATTTGGTTCAAAGTGATTAGTTTTTTGCAATGGGAACTTCATGGGAACTGTGATATATCCCACTTTTTGTCAATCTCAGTAGCGATAATTTTAGATAATTGTAAATGGTAGTTTTTATGATTTTTCGTAACAGTCAACCGTGTTGAACAATCTTATTACCACGAATGACATTTTAGTAAATATTTGTGCTTCAAGATTTTTTTGGAAAATGGCCAATGATAGTTGGAACTTATACGATAGTCCAAATGTTATGGTGACCACTAAAGGAGGAATAATGTATGAAGAGATATTTTATTACGTACTAAGTTATCGTATGCAAATAAAACAGTTAAAACAAACTATTTAAAAAAGGTACATACTTTTTGTAGAATGTTGATGACTTTTTAAAAAATTTACCGTTTCTTCAACTTGTTCATATTATTTGCGAAAATAGGTTTATGATTTTTTTTTTCTGATTGAAAATTATCACGGACTCTTTTTACTTATTGTTTATCTTAGCTTCTGCTAAAATGACATCTATGCGGGAACTATAGTTCTTTCTTTAATGAAAGTAACAGTTTAAAATTACTTTTGGATAGAATTGAATCCTAAAAAATATACAGAATTGCTCTTAATAAGTGTCGTCAGCAACTTACTCTTGTGCCTAGGGAGGGTTGGCACAGTATGTGCTGCTATTCCATCCATCTCTATCAGCCGTCGTATTTGAATTCACACCCTTCTTAACCATATCATCTTTCACACAATATATCCATACTTTCTGCGGTTTTCCTCCACCTTTATTGCCTTTTATTTTAATATTAATAGATTTTTGTTTATGTCCCCATCTTCTTACCGCATATGTTCTTAGTATACATTTAATATGTAGATATTTGCGTAAATGAACGGTTGCTCGTAGGTAAATATATTAAAAGCATTGTGCAGTAATCCGCCGTAGAACTCCGGGCTAGAGGCTTACGAATTGCAAATTGTAGATTCGATTGCTGTTAGGTTTGGTTTGCTCAGAACAAGGAAAATGCTTTAGTGAAAATTAGTTTCTCTTAATACCGTAAACTTAAATATGTTAAGTTTTTACTCGATGGTATTATAGTTACATTTATAATTTTATAATTGTGAACATCTGCAATAGTTTAGAAATATTTACAACCAAAAAGAGTCGTGCTCATCAAACGCGGAAAGACACATACCTTATGAGGAACAGGAAGATTACCAAAACGTTATTAGTTAAAATAAATTTATAGTAATATTTGGTAGCACATTTTTTCTTGAGGCGTGAAGATTCTTCGTGACTACTTTAAGAAGCGTAAGATAGACAAAGTCTATAATTAAATTTCGCACGCATTTTATAATTTATTGATATTTTATTTATCTAAAGATATTGATGGTGATTCAGACTTGATCATGAAATTTAAATCAATGTATAATGAATTATTAAATAAATAAATATTATGGTTATTAATATTTTTCTTTTTAAAACTGACACTGGCCACTTACATTAAACAATGTGGTTTAATGTTTGTGACGATATTATTGTACGAATAGAGGTTTGTACGTGACAATGAACTCGATAATGACATTATGTAGGACGAGTAGGCAAGGGCCGTCAAGTGCGACAATTTTGCACGCTTTCGGAGTGGCCGGGAGCCAAGTGAGTCAAGTAGTGTCAGTCTATATAGACTAATGTTGGAAACTTTCCATTCGAGGCCATCATCTGTGCAAATTTTACCATCGCTTTCTCTACACATGTAACTTTAGAACCTGTAAATCAAAAAAGATTTTACTTCTTAAATACGATTACAGTATTGGTACTGCGAATTAATTATCATTTAATTTGCGAGTTAAATTATATAATCTGCAAATAATATGATTTTAAGATAAATCAGTTCATTTAATACAACCGACTCAAATATATCATAAGTTTATCTCAAACACACGGTAAATAAATTGTAATTAAGATTGTAAAAGTAACAAAAACTTGATATTTGATGTTTGTCTTGCATTTATTAGTTGTTTTTAGAAATAAATCCAACACGTACCTTTATAAAACGATAATGTTCGATAAGTACCCGCTATAATAATAAAATTTAACGATGCACAGAAAAAGTTCGCAAATAAAAATGATTAGTTCGTTGCGCCGATGATGTTAAGTGATTCGTTACCGCACGTTTAGCCGAAACAATAACCCGGCTCGGATACATCCGTAACACGAAAAAAAATGATGAACCTGTGTGCTGTTGTACGTAGTACTTACATCTTATATTGTAAGATGTAAAAACTTTAGAGGTTATATTAAATGTTAGTACTTAAATATTATCTGATAAGTATTGGATGCATTACTATTGGTCATATTCTGTAGCCTTAAAGCATCTAAATCAAGTAATTATACAGATTACGAATAATGCTTGATATATTGATAAAACAAGACTAAAATAGAATTTATATCGTTGACAGTAATTTCAGGTAATACAGACTTTTTTCATTACTATATTAAAAAGCAAAATAAAAGTAACTATTAAGTTGATGAAGAGCGTTCGTACTAACGCAATAGAATAAGCAAAACCGAACCAGATATCGTGCAGTTCGCAGCTGCAGGTGGCAGCCATAACCCGTTTTGACCCAAGTAAATTTCATTCTTCAGTAGCAAAGTCTTGTCTTTGTATGGCCAAAATTATAACTTAAGCGTCCGTTTAGTCATCAAAAATAGTCGGTGATCTCAGAATATGGAACAAAAAATATAACTACAGCTTGATTCTCGAGAAAAATATCTTCCGATCAAGGACAAGGACGATCAAGGACCTCTACTGTTGCTCTTTTGTTTTCACGGTTCAATTCGTTTCTAATTTTTAATAACAAACAAATGTGATGTTCTTTTCGTTAGGATTAATTTGTTAGGATGTTAAGAATGACGAAATAAACCTATGCGATAAAAATTTATTACAACACATTACAACACCTCAAAGTTTAGATGACTTCGTTAGTGCATAAAACTTGCTTCACCATATGTTTATCGTGAATACACAAAGCCGTTGCTAAGAGTGTAAAAATATAATCAAATAGACTTATGTCATTTTACGAGCTTGTAATACTAATATTTGTGGTGTGTTCATATAACAATATTTTAGCAAATTATTTTACTATCCCATCTATCATGGATTTCGTCTGAACACTTTCTGCGAAAATGCACCGTAAAGAATATTTGAAATCAATATTCTGATTAAAAACGTAACTAATGCATCAAGTAACGTTTTCCACATAACTATACCATGACGCATTTATATTTAAAAATCGTTACAACGTTTTTAACTTATCAATTAATTGAAGGTTTGTAATTTAATAAATCCAACGAGCCGATACGAGATCTTCGAAGACGTCATCCTGTTGACATCATCCGGGCTTATTATTTCGTAGACATCCGGGTGCTGCGTCGCTCATCTCCCTGCCAGATAGAGATGCTTCATAAACGAGATGATCACGATTACTGCGTTGTATCGTTATATGAACAAAAAAATCTTTAATCTTGACTCTGCAAAACGAACTCTTAAGGTAGATAGTGTTACGAGGTGATTGTTCGCCGTGTAACATATTATATATCATACCGCAGCGTTGGTCAATAGAGTTGTAGATCATCATTTTATAAGATTTAAATACAACTTTGTAATAACTGGGTAACGTATAAGCACTAAAAGTGGACAGATCTATAGGTCGCCAATGATAAACAATGATTCCTCGGATGTATCTCGTTTCTAAAAAAATCTTCTTGTAACAATGTTGTCAGTATTTCGTAGTATATATCATCATATAAATGAGTAAACACGGAGGCGCCTTTTCTTCAGACAGTTATTAGATTAATTACAATACCGCTGTGATTACTCCGATTATTATAATTACTTAAGACTTATTCATAGATCATAAACTTTGTTAAGGATAAAGAATAACATAAATATAAACGATCCTTGCGCATCAAATTATATTCTTGTAGATTTTTTCATAAGTTTATTGTATGTTGTAAGTTTATGTTGTTGTAGCGTGATTGCTAATACATTAGGAGCCAATTATTGTTATTGCGCAGTTAACTATTCGATTCCAAGTTCTTGAAGCAACCACAAATTACATTCAGAAACCTGAGCCGTTGTTAGAATTCTATGATTTCGTTTGAATTATTAATTTTAGGCGATGTTTAAATTTTTTACAGACAATCGATGAGTCGTGCTCGGCCGGGGCCGGGCGGGGCAGGTTAGCTCATCCGTCGGCATTCGGCATTCGGGTGGTTTTTGTGAGGAGTTGCGAGGAAGGCCTCGGCGGACACGACTTCAAACAAATGACGGCATGCGATGAGCTTACTTCAACAGTGTGCTTTTCACTCGAGTCGCTGAATCGTCAACATTGTGTTTACAAAGAGCACCGAGGTCGCGCCCTTGACACAATCAAACTTTACAATGCGAGTATTAATTGCCAATAACCACAAAGAATATCTTCGGACCCCTTGAAAACGAAACGTGCTGTGGAAACTATAAATAAAGAGTTTATCAAAAATAACTTGAATAGCTAAGTGGCAATTAGTGTTGATTTTGTTAGAACGCTGATTGCGACAAGGTAACGATGTTTACATTACAGATGACGTACTCGTCGCGTCGTGTCGTGTCGCGTATTTGTGGCCTTCATTGAACATTGTTGTTTTTTGTGCGGGTTATTATTCATTCATAACGTTTGATGACGGACTCGCGGACGTGCATACATAAGACATCAACGCAACAACAAAACGTATCACTAAATAAACAAGAACACTTTCCCATAATTTTAGTTATTTGGATTACATAAAAAAGATTTTATACCCCTAAAACAATAAATTTAACGAAAAATACGATCTTATGATGATGTCAGTCCATAGCTTAGTTTACTTTATAAATAGCAACTTTAGTAATAAACACAATGTTTTAGTTAGCACTGTTTTCTGATGAATTCACCATTACATTTTCTGGGCCATTAACACTGTGATTAAATCATTGTATACACCATAAAAGTTTTCGATCCATAATAAAGATAGGAATCTCGCGAAGCATCTATTACGATAATTATTGATAATATTGCCAGATCTCTCGTCGTATAATACTTGACGTTATTAAGTAATAATTATACAATGTTGTCGTCTGAACACCACATGTTAGCAAGGGAGAATAGACTTTATCCCATTAGGAAATGAATTTCTTATTCAGCGCTATCGCATTCTACTCATTTAGAAGTTACATTATAAAGTAAGCTGAGGGCCCTTAACTGCCACCCGGTGAGATTGCTTTTCGTGGTCGGCGTCTATTAATAGTTATTTATAGGCGAAACTGAAAGAATTGTGAGCGAGGACTGTGATGGACGTCCGGACAAACTTAACCGCGCCTCATTTGCTAAAACTTCGCAAGTTTAGTAAACGAGACAGCTTTCTCAAGCTTTACAGATAATAACGATTTGTATGAAGGTCTCTAACATTTTACAAAGACAAAGTTTGCTGCATAAGATATTTCTAGATAATTTAAAAGAAATAAAACTCTTAAAAGTTTATAAAATGTGTTTATTCAGAACGAAATAAAATGTTTTTATGTGGCAAAGGTTTGAACCCAAATTAAACATGGGTTTCTGATAATTGCTATAAAATTTGACCGTATCTGAAATGGGTCGGTCGAAACCTAAATTTCGATGTCAGCTTGAGGTTCCTAAATGATTCCTACGAACCTAATAACAAATTAAGATTTCTGGAATCAACGCGGTCGAAGACTTTACTAAGAAATGTTGTTTCTTATTCTGTTAATGATAGAGCTTAGTCACAAAGGTTAGAAAAATTGTTTGGTATGTCTTATGGGGAAATCCAATAATGTCAAGTTGGTGACGTCACTTTTAAGTGTTTTTCAAAATATGCTATTAAATTCTCGAGTAATTGTGCAAATGTTTTTGTTAGTGAAAATTTGTTCTTTGTATGCTTTGTAAACTATTATAAACTACTAATTGGTCTTGAGCTATCGGTCTTGAGCAGTAACCTATAATACAGAAAAAGTGTC
>NW_013527915.1:5520118-5521422 GCF_000836215.1 Papilio polytes
AATATTGGGGTGCACAAAACAGGTTCTGCGAACGCGAATATAGCTTCCTGGCGACTCAGGAAGGTGGAGTCAGTGAACTGCAGCCGCACGTCTGCTGTTTAGTAGTTTTATGATAAAATAATCATTTCTTTCCTGTTCTCGAGCGCGCGCTTTATCGCTTCACTGAATTACCTATCGTTTGTTTTATCATCGAGTTTACAGCGTTCACATACATCAAATCAATGAAATGAAATGATTTTGTTAGATGGAAAGGTTTAGTTGTATATTAAGGAATATATTTACTACAGTTTTGTTATCTTAAATGGAGGGATTAGGACAGGAACTTCGCGGATCAGTTGGTTTTTAACACATTTTTCATGTAATTTATCAATTAAGTATACAACATTTTAAAAAACAACTTTAAAATAGTACTTTGAATTCTATAAATAGCTTGTTGTGGTTGCGTGTTTTTAACTAGGTTTACATTGTCAAGCTCGTGAATCAGCACAATGCGAGCACAATGCCGCGCCGCCTGCGCCGCACCGCGCTCTACCGATTGCACGGGAGCTCGCCGCGCCCGGGCCGCAGCATTCGGTTACTCGCCATGCGCGTGCCGTGCGGCCGTCGCGGCGAGACGCTACGTCTAAATCTTGTTAAAATATTTCCCTGTTGCCGTCGTTTGCGGCAGGCAAGAGTGAGCGCAAGCGCCTCGGGCACTTGTGCTAGAATTTTGATTGATATTTTTTGTTAGTTTCTCGGCCACAAAGAGACGACGTCGACAACAAGAGGAGTGCGAAATGGAAGTCGTAACTGAAAGTACATATCAAGGTTAGCCGCTGGCGACGCGATGCCTCGAAACTCGGCTAACAGTAACAGTACACCCGCGACGCCGCAAAAACTGCGCACCCAAACCAACCGCAGAGCGGAGACGCTATCACTTTTGAGCCTCGGCCCCGCCATTCAAATTAATTATATCGAACTTGTGAATGGACATCCAAACAGATGACACGTTCCGTGCTCTTTCAGTAATTGAGATTTAATTAGATATATCAATAAGTACGTCGTTTTGCATGAAATCGGTCGAGTAACGTTCTCCTTCGACTTGAATCCGCTATAAATGTATCTCAATTTCTTTTCGCAATAATAGAGGAGAGAGTTCGGCGTCGGCGAGCGTCCGGTCGGAGCTCTTCAGATATCTAGTTGCTCGCATTTATTGAAAACCAATTCGAGTTTTGAAATTCAATTATTTAAACAATTAAGAGCTTTCGTCCATTTGTGCGGACGCAACGGGAGCGGAGTCGCGCGCGCGGCGGCGGCGCGTGGTG
>NW_013527915.1:5521520-5522710 GCF_000836215.1 Papilio polytes
GTCCCGTTACTGCGCCGTCTGAATCTCGTGCGCACTCGTAGATATCAGCAAACAGATCGATAGACTTACCCTAGCTGATCTCATTTCTTATTTTTCTGTTTACATCTTAGGAAATACCATCGACAATTGAATACACTGTAAGCATGTTAATTACATGTCAAGTACAAAGTTAATAACTTTAAATATCAAGTTCGTAACATGAAAGACATCGTAATCACATAGTGAACTTAGCGTCTTAACGTTACGTAGTCGTCGCATAAAACGTTTTAGCGGAGCGGTCGAGTTGGCGAGCGGGAGAGTGGCCGAGCGGCCGAGCAGGCTTTATAGCATATGAATCCATTGGAGATAATAGATTTTTTATGACATAACGGTACACTGCGCACTATTTACGGATATGAATGCAATTTATCGATGCCGCTGGGCGAGCCTTGCGCTCGCGAGGCCCGCACTCACCGGGTTCGATGAACTATGTTTAATTTCGTAAAAGCTGCGTTAAGATTTCATCAAGAAATTGTTTAGATTGCCGATCGCAGTGATTATATCGGTTATAACTTTTGTATAAGTTATAACTATTCAAATATTTTCCGTTTTGTTTAAGAATTTATTTGATGATAGAACGTTATTCGATGTTCTTTTTATCATAAATATGAGGTATTTAAAATTATTTAAAGTTATAAAACATCTTTGTAAATTATGTTTATGCTTTATTATATTGATTTATGTTGGTGATTTGTATGTTAAAGCCAAAAATGACATAATTAAGGAAATTGATAATAAAATCTTTAAAAACCACTATTTATTGATTATTATATTGATAAAGTTTGATGCAATCGATAAAGTCAAAAAAATTTAATAGACAACATAGTTATCTTGTGTTCATACTACGTACATAAATCGTGGCTGTACATTAAAAACGTTGTCTACAAATGTTCGGCGAGTGTAAATAGCTTAGACGAGCGAGCGGACTATTGTAAATGAACTAGGAGTGGTATAGTGATGGGTAGGCAGACGCCGCGCCGTTGCGTCGCCGCGCCCGCCGGTGTGATCAGAATTTGTTTACGTTGCCTGGGAATAGTCCGCGAAGATAGTGTTCTCCTTCGGCCAGGTAAAACCTCAGCGTTTTACGCGGAACGACTCGCAAATACAAATAAAGCTGTGAATTAAAAAAACTCGAAAGCGATTTGCATATA
>NW_013527915.1:5523044-5527953 GCF_000836215.1 Papilio polytes
GCTACCGCAGAGCTGTGAGTGCTGTGGAGCGCACTGACGACCAAATTTTACAGCCATCCCGCAAATTGGAGCACGTAATAATGTACGTCTTTATTACGCTCGACATTTTAATTCTCTACAGCTATTTAACAATAACGTGACTGTAGTTCAAGTAGTATTCTAGACGACAAATACGGTAAATACTCTTGTTTAAGAGCGGAAATGGAATTAAAAATTAATAAATAATAGTTTTAATATGCAGTGTTAAATTACCAAGGAGAAGTTTGCTAATTATAACTTACTTATAATTTTAATGTTCCTTATTATACTCGTAGTTATAACAATATCTTGTTATGACGCGCTTTCGAGGTAACATTTTTTAGCACGTTGTATTTATACTTATATTTTACATCGTGCGAACTTTTTCTATAGATTATTTTATAACTACATATGAATATAACCGAACCGGGTTCAATATTTTTTGCTTGAATAGTAATCGGTGTCTGGGTCAATTCAATAACTATAATTTAGTAAATGTATGTCACGATAGGTCAAGTTGTTTTCTAAAAACACTACATAATGTACTCTAAACGGTATATAATTGATGGTTATTTCGAATATTGTTTTAGCACAATTAATGAAATAACAACAGTATAGATGTTGTGGAGCTCAATTTCGAGGAGAGTAAAAAACTTATTTTTTCTGACCGATTGACTTAAAAAATGACGGTATTGGCAAGTTAATGCTAATATCATAAAGGAGTTTTAATTTGTTATTAGCACATGAAGCGAAATTTGTTCCCGCTTTACGGAAATTGTAGATAAAATTTGACAATGTTATAGTTATTGAAAAAGCACAGAGCTGTTAAATTTTTTTGATTAACACCATGGTCGAACTTTGACCAATGGTAGATCACTAGTATTCGTATTAAAAGGTTACCAAGGATGTAGTTATGACCCTGTATATCTAAATGTGTACTAAAGGCTAGTTACAACGCTGTCGTGTCGCTGTCTGTGTGTCGGTGTGTAGGTAGGTAGTTAAGCTCTCGACTTGAGCCGACTCGTTAGGAGACAAGTAAACTTAAACATCCAGTCTCAAACAACGTACGTGTACACATGCAAGTATCAACTACTTGTGCTTGCGAACTTTGCCGCTATGCACAAATAAACTAATGTACGCCTTCACTTCGAGCTTTCGTTAAATGTCTAAATATGTTTAAACTAGCTGTTGCGTGTAACTTCGTTAGTCTCGAATAATATTTTTCCTACAAGAATTTACATGCAAAACTTACAATACAAAACTAAAAACATCTATCTTTTTTATCTTTAGCTTGGTCAGGTTGTCTAGAAATGGACACCTTAATAACATTACTTGTAGGGTCGATGTACACGAACCGCTACATGCATTGGGTACTGACAGTTTCATAAATTCTATATCGCAAATCAATAAAAAAGTATAACTGTAATAAATAAATAAAAAAAAAGTTTATTACCTTGTTTCGTATACATTTTTATCTCTTGAAGTGTATGGCGTAGTTTTGCTTTCGTCGCATGCTTCTTCCATATTTCGTGTATCGTAGGGCCACGTGCGGTATAGGGAGAGGGGGAAGGAGTGTATCGGGTCTGAATTAGTTCGTGGTCGGAGTCACGTCGCTACTATACTTGGAGTTGAGTACAAATAAACTACTGTAAATTGTTGTTATTGCCATATTCTTGTTTATGTTATCACTCTACAGGTTTCTTATGGCATCTTTAGTATGCTGTCATATGAATATGCATGTTTATGGTATATCTATTTTTAACTGTAGCTTTTAGACCAGAAATTGTTCACGAATTTAATATGAATTTTATTGAATTAGGTAGAGTTTTAAATTAGTGAAAATGTAACCTTGCTAAAGTTAGTTGGGATTATTACATCGTAACAATAACAAGAGATAAGAAATACGATTAATTTTATAATTATAAATAATGATAATATAATTTTACTCAATAAAAAACATAGATATGTCAAGTAAAACTGTCTTCTTGAATCCCGGAACTTTTCAACGCAATCAAAATGGAATTAACTTATTAGTATCCTGGGGAACCATAATTGGCATAGACAACAGAGCGCGGCTTAACTTGGCGTAGATTCCACAAGGCTTGATGTTGGAGTCACGTATGAATAGACAGGGGAACGGACTGTGCCTTACAAAGACTTATTTGTCTTTATAGGAGAATTGCATGAAGTACACAAACACAAACATACATCGTAGAATGTTTATTTTGCACAAATAAAATATGTTGTAAAAATGTTAAGTTTCAGGGTAAAGTTGATGATCATGTTCTTTAGTATTTATTTGGTAATAAGATACATAAAGAACTGTTTAAGTTATAATTAAAGGTCTCTGAGTGGCATCTACATTACTCTTTATTTGGTTTTTAATTCATGAATACTATTGTTAAATTTGTTCCATCTAGAAGTATGTATAAAAATAATGTATAAGTGCCGAAATGTACGTACAGTTGCATTAGTAAGTTAATGTGTAGAAAGGTGCTTGTGCTGGTTTCAGGAAGTGACTTACAGTTTCATTATCTAGATCGTAGATTTAAAAAGATGCCAAGGCTTTTAAAATGTTATAAAAATAACTCGTTTACTTCAACCTTGAAGATAAATGTTGGACAGATTTGGATGACATACAAATTCGTACAGTAAAGTCATTTATGTCAACTGAACTTTCAAACACTTCAAATGTTGATCGATGAGAACGTAATTATAAATAGTTTTTCACTATTAGAAGTTAATATTTAAATTGATAACCTTTGGCCTTATGTTAATACAGCTACCGACGCATGTCCAAAGTTAATTTAACAAGACATTTATAAATAGTGGTAAAAAACATTATGTATGCTTAATGTAAAATACATGTAGTTATTAATGAAAAAATATTAACGTTTTGATTAAGAATGACGACATATAGCCTGTGTGTATTTAAAGAAAGGAACAAAGAGAATTTAATTTAATAACTGTTATCGTTCAATGACAAATTGTTATTTTTTGTATATTGATCTTTTAACAACCGGTTGGTACATCGTTTGAAACATAATGATTAAACTTGTACGAGAATAATATTTATTTGTTTTGAACAACACTCATGCATAAATTATTAAACATGTCGGCACTTGCACTTGCGAAAATTGCTTTTTTATATGGAGTACTTAGCAAGCACTAGAGTGTAAATGCACGTGTTCAAATTGTGGATGGGTACTTGAGATTGGGCGCGGACGGTGCCTAACAAAATACGCGTGCTTTGGAGCAAATACTCGATTCACTACGAAGGGAAAGTATTTTGCGGGAAAGAAATTGGAATTTATTTAAGCTCTCACTTACGAAAGTGAATCTAAATCGAATAATAGCAACAAATAACACAATATAACCTTGTTATCTCTTTTATTGTTATTCTAATGAATTCAATTGTTGGCGATGAGATGTTTTAGTTCCATTTAATTTGTGTCTCATGGTGTTCGTTTGTAATTGAAATACAAAGGTCTATAATAAGGTTGAGAGAGTGTCTTTGCATTAATGTTGCTAAATAACTAGCTATGCATTGCATCCGGTTTTTTATGACTAATAGTCAGTGCTTTCTGCGGACTTTAAGCTCTTTTGTGCAACGAAGCTCGAAAGTTCGCTCAAGAACACCAATTAAGGTTTACTTTATTTATCGATGGAATTAGTGATTTAACTATATACATAAAAGTGAAAGTAACATTTGTGAAAAATACTTCCTATTAATGTCACGTAAAATTAAAATAAAATAAAATTAAATAATTAAAGAGTTAGTCTCTCTCAATATACGAGTATTGTACAAAATAAGCAATAAAAGCTTGCAAGAATAAATAATTTGCGTTGTTATACATTTAGTTATTGCATTAATGGATGTACAAAAAAACATAATTTGATACAATAAAGATATATGTTATTACAGGTTGTGTATAAAATGAATTAACAAGATAATTAAAATAAAAGACAAAACATGTCATGATAATTTACATTTATCATGTTCATGCAATTCAATTGTATTACTAATTATAAATTATTTGTGTTAGTACATAATACATAAAAATGTGATTCGTAGCTTTATATACGAATAAATGTAAACAGTATTCTATATTAGGTGATGATTCAATAAGTTTTTATAACAAAAAACTAATCGTTGATCGATTAATGTTAGGTTATGCAACATTTTAATTACTTTAATAACTATATTATAGGACTTTTTGCAATTAAAGAAATAAAAACGACCAAAAAGTGTGCTTTGTTTTGTTTAAAAATCGAACAGCATACTAGAATAATAAAAAGAAAAACATAGCAAGTGAAGCTGACCGCAGGTGATCTAAACTGATGTTTTAAGGTTGGATAGCTAAATGTTCAACGGTCGATAAATCTATCCCAGCCATATCTCACTTCGGCCCCCCTCGGCGCATCCGGCTTAGCCGCACCGGCCGCTGCAGTGGAAGCTTAACTTTATTATACCGGACAAAACGTAATAGATCACGCCTACTCAACAATTTACTTTTAAAAAATCTATTAAGAAAACAAATTTACGAGTACGTAACGCTAAATTAGGTTAATAAGCGGCTATCGAACGTCCGAGTGTGAAATTTATGATAGAACTTCTGATAAAAATCTAAAAATGCAACCTATAAATATAAGTTAGGGCTATGTATTCTCATGTTTATTTTTATTTAAGCCAGTGGTCCTGTAAGCTTTAGTTATCGATGCGATGCGTTTACAGAATTCAGAGAACCTTGCTTATTAGAGTTTTTTTATATTATGGGTTTTTCAAAGACACATTTGTATTATATTGGTAAATTCTAAGTATATATACAAACAAGTTATTAATGTTACTCATTCGGATGTAGCGATGGTCGCCGGAGAACAAAATCCTTAC
>NW_013527915.1:5528020-5545241 GCF_000836215.1 Papilio polytes
GAAATATAATCATTATCGATCAATTAATATTTACTTCCTTTTTCCATGAAAGAGCGATGACGTTTCGCCATTTCTACACAACTCGGTTATTTTTTTAATAAAAAAATTATACATAGTTAGGATTTTTTTAATGACTTGTTCATTTATTTTTGTTGTCAGAACTGCGTCATTGTATCGTTTAAATGTCACCTTCCCTACACTCGTATTACAACGAAACAAATTTTTAGTGATTCATTCATTTGATTAAGCAGGTAATTGCCGTAAGCGGTATTTACTTTTTTCTTGTTTGTGTCCTGAACGGTTTTCTGTCTCTAAATATCGATGTTAAATTTCTGAAAACCGTTTGATAATTTGTTTGCATTTGTAACAGAGTCGTGGAAGGAATGTCTTTGCAAAATAATGTCCAATTATTTTGTTTAATAGTTTTTCAAGTGTCGGTCGTAAGTTACATAGTTGAAAATGGTGTAGTTGCTATGCAAGACGCGAGACCGTACACTGTGTAACGGTTCGTACAAAAGGATGCTATTGCCTATATTCTCTTTACATGCAAAATTTATTTAAACAAGTTTCTATAAAATGTCTTTTACTAAAACAAACGCAGCAAAATGAAAAGGTGAAATTTGGTTTAAGCTAATCGATAAATTTATTCTCGCTGGTAATAGACTTTAAGTGGTCACTAATTATCACCTCTATATATACATTTGATTCTTCAGTACTGTACTCGTACAATATCTTTAAATATCTAATAGATTTCGAAATTTCTTTTCGTCCAGTATATCGAGTACGATGCGGTAATTTAACAAGCAAACACATCACCGGTTTCTGGGATGAGAATGGGAGATGTCTATGGTTTTTAAATTCACTCCGTTAGAAAAAGCTTCGGCGTAGCGTGGCGTCAGTAATTTACACTGACTCGCGGTCGCTCCACCGGACCAATTTGTATGTTCACATTGTTTCTATGAATATTATAGTCACGTAGAACGATGGCGTTAACTTATCCCACGACCTGCATTCATTTTGCAATCTTCAACTGCTTCCAGTTACGGAAAATTATACACCTATTTTTAAATTCCGCGCTGTATTTTTATTGCATAAAGTAAACTACATTGTTACTGTCTGATGATGTCTTGCTTTATGTTTTGATTTTATATTTTGTAATTGGATATCAGATATACAATCAACTTTTTTACTATGTATTCACGATTCTAACTCAATTTAAAGTAAAAGGTTTTGAGAATTAATAGTGAGAAAAATGTTCTTAATTAAGCCTTGTTGTTTTAATGTTGCGTAACAAAAATAGCACAATTTTAAGTTTTAAAAATCTGTATTCATTTGTTTCGTTTCTTTTCTTCTGAGGTTTTAATTTCGGTGTTCTCGATTACATTTTTGTAGAAATTAAAAAGAAATAGGCTGAAATTCTAAAAAGATGCAATTGTTTACAGAAATTTGCAAATTAAATTCCCTGCTATGCTTATTACTACGAAAGTCGTAAGTAAGTTGGACAACATAACTTTTATATAATTTACGTAAATATAAGTAGAGACATTATGTAGTTACGGAGATGTCTAAATCTCAGTAATAGCAACATAAGCAAGCGTAACGTTGTTGTTTTGATGCGAGTCCGCATACTCGACCTAGACATTGATTCTGAATATATATCATCATCCGGCGTTATTATGCCCATTATAAACTCATTAGCGTCGCGGGCAACGGCACTCGGCGCGGCCGCCAAATTACCAACATTATCAATTTATACTCGCCATGCACAAACAAAAAAGTCGAATGTAGGAGACCGGTTCCCGTTAACAAATTCGTATTGTGCAACGTAGCTAGTGAAATTGTAACGCATGTCTTCGGCCGCCGCCGCCGCGCCGAGCCGTGGTAGGGTTGGATACCGCTACGATCGGAGATGCGAGGCCGACGTCGGTGGGGTTACTAAATGCTTTCACTGGCTCGTTGTTCGTCATCAATCATCCTCCGCGTCTCCGCGATCTCCGCGGTCGGCGCGCAACGCATGAGCGACATCGCATTAGCACCATCATTTATAACCTCACCGACGTCTACCTTATTGAATCCAATGCATTTACATAGTCTTACGATGTCTGATTATACACAGCTCCGCTATTAATCGATTTACGGACTGATAAATGAAACTCACTGCAACGTTTGTGCTCACCTTAGCTATAACTCGTTACAATTGGTACTCGTTAATGAATAAGTCGACAGCTTTGAACATGACTTTTATTTTTAGTAAAATATGCAATTACTTTACACAATCCATGTCTTGTTAATTGTTTTAAAAATAATGTAGGTTATATCTTCAAGTATAAGATAATAAAATACAAAAATCAAATCTAGTATCTAATGAAAATTATCGAATTTTCTTCATCGGTTTTTTCATATTGCCGCGCAAACTGGTCTGACAAAATAATCCGGGCAATTTAACTCAATTCTCATCAAATATTCGGAGTTGAACTTAATTGACAATTAATTGACGTACCAAATCAATCGATGAATTATACTCAAGTGGGCAATGATCGAAAAATTGCGAGTTTTGACAGTTACGTAACATAAAGAAAACAGAAAATATTTTCCACGTTTTAATGACTAGTTTTGGTTCGAAAGAATTCAACTGAATTACTTTAACTTTAAAGTTTGTAAATAATATTATTATTATTAATAAATATTAAAGCCCAAATGTATTATAATTTTCAACCGTAAGCCCAAATGTAAGTACGGTTGAAAATTATAATACATTTGGGCTTTAATATTTGGTCAGCGAATAACCCGTAAATTTTATATTGTAGCATATTTCTATTACAGGTTTTATAACATTTTTAGATGTAGACAAGGGGAGTCACATTAAGATATATTTTATAGTCGTTTTTATAGTGGACCCGTGTCTGGACACGACACGTAGCGCTGTGAGGCTGAAATAGAGGCATCGTCGTACGAGATTTGAAATTCAATTCGAAATAGAAGCAATTATGATAATAAGTAATTGCACACATACATTTATGTTCTCGCTACAGAAATAGCCGTAGAAATATTTAACATTTTATTCGTTTTGTAGCGATTCATATAATTTTATCCTATTATTTTTTTGGGATTTAATAACTAAAGATTATATAACGCTTCGTAAACGTTGTAATATCTGTTTTCGAATGGTTGTTAATGATTATAATTAATGTAATATTTAGGTACAGTCGTGCATAACAAAATGTTTTACTAATATTTGTTCTATCGATGATTAAAGCTAAAGGTTATTTCCTCGTACGGTTCAAATTCAACAAACATCATCACGTCTCTATCTTTAGGCTTTTAATTCCCGCGTAAGATAACACGATGTACGCGGTATAATAGGCCGGCCTTCGCAAGGACGACGCTCTATAAGGTCGTTACAGCATTCTCACTCAAATAAGACTCGAATACGTGAACACTGTATGTAATTACAATAATTAAATAATAGCTTTTTGTGTATGGAATACATGTAATTATATTATTATCCTATTCGATAGACATAGAATTTGTCTAGAGTTTATTTCGCAGAATAAACGGCTGCAAGCCTTATATTTATCCAATAGCAAAGACATTAAGTCGTTTGTTGAAAGTTTTAATAAATAGTCAGCAATTTTTTAATCTACGCCTATAAAATTTTAATTCAATTAATTTCATACATTCGTTTATGTTATGAATGCTATGTAGGTATTTTATATTACAGTTTGTAGAAAATATAACTGAAACTCTGCATGCAAAATGTAAAACAACGGACGAAGTACGTATATTTTGTTTCATCGTTAAATTTTGCCACTCGAAACCTGTTTCCGTTCCGTGATACGGTTTCTTAACTAAATTGGACTTCTTTTTAATAAAGTCAATATCCCTTTAAGCGACTTTTTACATTCCCATTGAGTTTTGATACCGGTTCAGATTTATTCTGTGCTGTTATCACAATCGTCTCGCCAAAGACACTTAATTTTAAACGTCCAAAGAATTTTGAATTCACATCGTTAAGATATAGTATTAAGAAAGAACCAAAAATTAACATACACTAACTTAGTTTTAAATCCTTTTAATATTTTCTGATATATGAGTAAAATTATTATTTATCACCTATATTTAAATAACTAATTTAAATCACAATATAATATTTTTCCTTCAATTTAGTAAAGCTTGAACCCTAAAATGCAAATTAGAGTTTAGTCTCGGATTTATTATGTTTAATTCAGACTTTTAAAAACGATGTTGAGTTATGCGGGTAAAATACAACAGAACTGAATAGAGTATTGTTGGCGAATTTTTAAAAGTTTTTTAAAGGGACATGTTTTTTTAGATTAGGTTTCTCTTCTGAGAAATGTAGACATTTTCTAATAAATTGTTCCAAAGGTAAGTGAATTTCGACTTTACTCCAGTGTCATGTCTAAATTTTTCCTTTTTACTTAAATTGAAACATAGCGGGAAAGGAATAGAAGCAGTATTTGAAAAAAGTATACAAGCAGAATCTTTATCGTGACGTCATACAATGCATTGTACACCATAAATAATAATGTTTTATTATTTCTTAAATAGATTAATGTAAATCAATATCAATACAATAAATTTCCAGGAAGCAACATATACGAATCATGTCCAATTGCAGAGTCATGGTGTTGGTTTTGGAAGCGATGTTCGCGGCGGCAGCGGCGGCGACGACGAGACGTCCTCCTGCTGCCTCAAGCCGCATATCTCAAGTGTCCGACTCGTGATTTATCCAACACGAGAGTTACAAATGATGTAATAACTACGGCCGCTGAATAATTCCATTCGTATATTCATCACGTCCCGAGCCTTCTATTTATTGAAACTGTAAACATAGTTACGAGAAAGCGGTCGAGCTCAGATCGTGGATGTAACAAAGTTTAATGCTAACGGACGAATGTAAGCTAATCTGTTCATTAATGTGAACGTACGGACAGAAACAAATATTGTGTTGATAAATGACCTCGTTATTATAACGGGCGCTAGTGTTGCATGATTTTCATTTCGAGGCCGCCATATCTCCGGCACGTCACACGTCTCGACTCTCGACATGCAGCCTGGACATGTTATTAATGCTTTTTGCATTACCTATTGTTAGTAGACGGTCATTGTTTTCTAATTTATCTATAGATCTTCGAAAATAATGTGTTTACTATGTAAAGATATCATTCTTATCTTTCAGGTGACCGCAATGCATGTTTTAAAATTTTATTAACACTAATACACTAAGTAATGTCTGTATGTACGACCTTAATCAATTTAATTCCAAGTTCACTTCGAAAATCATGCAAACAAAAGCGACGAGCGCCTTCCAGAACAGAATTTTAAGTCGGTGTACACGCAAATTGTTAAACATGAAGGGTTAGTGCATTTCGCGTGCGGCGTGACTCAGTCCCTGACATTCCCACAAAGGTATTCACAGGAAAGACTTATTAAGCCATTATGATAATGTGACCGTGGGATCTCGGTTATATCACATGAGTACGAAGTACATGCTCTTCACCCGCTCCGGAGACGAGAAGAGGTCTGGGGCGGTGCAGATGATGCCGGCGCGCATGCGATGCGACCGAAATAGTGAATTCAATTAACTCTTTCATTTAAAGTTATGACTAGAATGGATGTCGGCACAGATACTCGGCCCACTTCGGCACGAAAGCACGTATGTAACACTTTTTGTATCAGAAATTAATATAGGATGTTCAATTTGTATTTTGGACACTATTTGTCTTATGGGCGACGAGAAGGCCGTCCGGCGACCTTCCGAATGTTGAGCGCGGGGAGCATTGACCGTGGCTGTTGGCGGGGCCGGGGCACTCGAGGACGCCACATCATAGTAATTAAGTCTTAACGATATTCCGTATATTAAGCGATAAACGTTCATTAGAATCGCAATTTCGCACAAACACGAAGGTGCTAGAGAGCGAAAACATGAAAAACGTTTATCTATATTTAACTTTAGTTGCACTAATATGCTAATTGTAGTATTTATCTAGTGCTTAATGGAATGATGAAAGATGTAAGATAATGAAATTGATTTAAGAGATGTTATTTGGTTAATTAGTTAATACTGTATATTTAAAAAAGTCTTATATAGTCTTATTTTTTATTTGTTCTTGAGAACGTGATTTTAGTTCTTGATGAGAATTGGGTTGCGTTTTCTAGATTTACGCATTAAGAAATATGATATTATTTTTAAGGAAAAGTGTCACTATTCCTTTTCCATGAATGGTGACACATTCTACTCCTCGTAACATAATATGTTCATTAGTATTTTAAACAATTAAAACCACAAACATTACATGAATATTCTTAAACGTGTAGTCGAGTGTGTATTTAGTCACAGTTTCGGTAGATCATGCGTAAAAATATTATTTTTTATTAGTCATAATTAATTTTATGCGTTTTAAGATGTAATAAAAATGTAAAATAATATCCTCAATTACACTAGTTGGTATTTCCATGACCGTTTTTTTTTTAATTACGTATGGTAGACATTGATAGCACCTTGATTTATTTTAAGTTAAACTCCTATGGTTAATTAAATTGTGTGTACCACCTTGTGGAACTGTTGTAGGTTAGTAATAACTACGTCAGAAACATTATCTGTTTTATGATGTCGAAATTTTAATTTCTCATTACAAAGAAAGACGAAGGTATTTATCATAAATAATTTATTAGCTACATGTGGTTGGTGTATAAATAAACAAGCGTTTAGCACTAATTTGCCGATATTCTGTGTATTGTGTAATTTAAACAGGCTCTACATATATATGCACATATCAACTAGGTGTAACAACCTAACACCGGTTTAAATTCATGTGAGAATTTCTCCATGGGTGTAACATGTAAGAAGTAATTGAAATGAAAGAAACATGTGAAAGTCTCAATAGTATTTTATGATTAAATAGATTTACTTACGTTAAGAAATGATGCAACACATCTAAAACAAATTGTCGATATATCACCTGCCTTTAATGGACAGAGAAGACGTACCGAAAGTCTGTATTTCACCTTCCTTTGTTTTCCTTCTCCTGTTCAGTCCAAATACGTTTGTATGTGTATGTGCTCAGTTTCAATTTTGTACTCCATGAATACAAAACTTACCTATAAAGATAGTTAACGATAATGTTAACAGCAAGTACTCATTTGGAAGTAACTTAATCCTCTCGCAACGACCTGAGCAGCGTATTTCATTAGATAGTCACTGGTATGTTATAAAAACGGGATCTACAAGTTCAACAAGGAAGCTTCTCTTCATTAGACGCACATTAGCATTCAAAGGTTATAGGCCTTTGCAAAAAGTAACATGGAAGCGCTTATTTACATATTAATAACGAGGAAAGCGCTGCGTGCTTTTTTAATTATTCTTCGCACGTAGCGTGGTAATTGTTGGACATTAGGCGGATTCGAACCTATTGACCGTCACTTCATGTCAAAGGTTATAATGTACCCACTCTGATCACTGAATTGATTATAAAAAAATAATTATTGATGGCAATTAAAAAGATCTAATCAAAGAGACTACGCCAGATTCATGAATTTTATATTTTTCTTATTGCATTGTACATTACAAAAAAAATCTTAATTAACCTTTGTGACGGCGAGTTTACAACTATTGTAAATAATAAAAATGTTAATTAAAAAAACTAATGTAACTAATTTTCGCAGCGTAATTAGCGTCTTCTAAAGCCAAAAACCCCATAATCAGTATTTGCACAAGTTAATGTATAAAACGGTAATTGTTATGTACGCCGGTGTTAGCACCTCTCGCTGTCAGTATAAATGCAAATGAGCGCAAAAGTTTGTATAGCGCTCGAATGACCAATGACTCAAGTATAAAGAATCTTGAATTCGCATGCGGTTAGGAGCGAGGTACTAAATATTCGCCTGCAATACAATCCAGGTAGCCATAAAGTAAATATTGTTGTGTAACAAGAAAAATCGTTTCTCACTAAGTTACTTAGTCCTGGAATATAAAGCTCTTTACGGGATAGAGAAATGAATGTCTATCGTAATCATTGTCATAGATTACAATTGTGATGTGGCTAGCATAAAGAGTTTCGTATATGTTGAACTTTTTCTCGTGACTTCTGATGTCTTTGTTTAGAGTGTTTTCTATGGTTGTTCATACTATTATAGTTTGAAATGATGTCGCAAGGTGCAGTCCCCGGGCGATAATTTGTTGATAGTCGCGACTATGGCGAGGCGAGTCCGGCGGCTGTACGACAACGACACGCGTCGCCGCTCGCGTCTGTCGGTTCGCGTGTTTGCTCTCAGAGTGTAACGCCCTTTGTGTCCCTTGTTTTGTTACAAAATATTGAACACCGTTTCATTTAACACCAACGTTCAAATTATGAGTATATTGACTTGTAACGACACATACCGCTCGCTGATAGACTTCAAAAGGGTTACGTAACAAGAAACGATTCAAATTGTAGCGCTCTTACGAGTCACAACCCTAATATGTATTTTAGATAAGATCAACTAAAAGCTAGAGATGGAGAGCAATGTTCGCCGGTCATTTGAATTCGGTCCACCGATTAAAAATATTATTTTATACTAAAGCATCCGTGAGCTTACTTTTACGTTCGTAAAAGTTCAAAAACCTTAAATCATGCGAAACGCGTTTATTGCAGACCACTGGTTAGCATTTTAACTTAACTGTCACTTGATAACATTTCTGACAATAATAAGTACAAAACATAGGTAAGTATAATACGAAAACAATGGTCTTTACTATTTCTTTTAATGAATATATGATTTTGTTGAAATTTTTAATTAATGACGATTATATGAAAGTATGATTTAATGTAGTAATTAGACTGTACTTCTAAGTAAATATTCCTTTGGTACTAAGGTTCGATTTTAAGAAATATGTAACAAGCGTTTGTAATAAAGTATATATTTTTTTATAATCTAACGATAATGTTGTAAATCTTTTTCTTTAAATGCAACCGCGTTTGTTATCTGTGAAATATTTATGTAAAATCGATGTCAATTAATGGAATATTTAAGAGGTATTAAAAAGTACAAGCGTTATCCTCCACAAATAAACTATTAAAATTAAATATTTAAATAAATTATGTTTCCGCTTTAACTGTTTTTCTAAGATTTTTATATGAATCATTTTCTTATTAGAATAATCAGACAAAAGCATTATTGGAATAGTGACAAGCATTTTAGTTCTTGAACAGAAATTATTAGAACTCTGTAATTTAAATTATTCTAGTACAGTTCGTAGTAAAGTTTGTAAAAATCATAGTTTTCGAGTTAATGACGTATCTAAAATATCTTACGCTTGCCAGATCAAAAACAATTTTTCAATAAACTAAGTTAAGTGGTTGCAACATTAGACCGCATTATTAAAATTAACTTTTTAAAATACACTGGAAAAGAAACCCATCACAAACTATGCTCTTAACATAAAACATGGTTATTAGAATCTAATGCATCTTGCATTGTATATGATTTTCGCACAAGTATCATGCATTGAACCTTCACCTTCAATACAATTACTTCTTGCATTTATAATGTCTAGTGTTACAATGTGTTATGAAGCGACTCTACAATATTTGTAGGGACTAATTCTGAATCTTGGCGTGTTCAAATCTCAAATGAACAGTGGAAGCTTTCAAGACCAAATTAAACTTTCGACGCTGTAAACCTCTTGTCGACTATGATTATTTTGTATTTAATATGTCAATAAGCTAATGGCATACCGGAGATCGTGTTACTGAGCGGCCGGGTACCAGTTTGATGGAGTTTGTTGTACAGTGGCTACGTGCAGGCTTACCGCTTGCCGCTTGCCGCTTGCCGCTTGCCGCCCGCCGCTCGGCACTCGCATCTCGCTGCAACGTATACGCAATGGATGCGCCAAAGTGGGAATGCCAATGAACTTAGGACGGCTATTGACAGGTATTGCGTTAAGACAAATAGACGTTACGGCTGAGACAGACCTCCGTTCACTCGGTTGCCCACTGCCCATTGCCCACTGCTCATTGCCCATTGCCCATTGCCCATTGCCCACTGCCCAACGCATACGTACATGTGTGCTCCACCTTATACAATCACAGGCCTCCTGAGAACTTCTATGTAAATACTCGTCGAGGGTAAATAAAGAATTCTTGTAACCATGTACCTATAACTTTTTATTTTTACTATACTATTCGACTCGATTTTAGTGTTGTGTGAATGACGCCTTTCTCCGCTTATTGTTTTACAAACGAATGAATTCACTTTTATTATCGACACTATCCAATGCGTTAGAAAATAATAAAAACTGATAGGGAAATTGCATTGCTTCATAGTTTACAAGTCCCTTACATAGCACACTGTATGTTTTACATCCATAAAAACCTTTATGTCTGTGTTTTAGTGTACATTCAAAAGATATCTTGTATTGAGTAAAATGTAAACATTAATTTAATGTGGATTTAGCAAACATTAACTATTTATATTATGTTTGTGGAAGCCCGATCTTATAATCGTGTTATTATGATAGAGTACCATCTTGCATGAGATTTTATAGCCCAATTTAGTGAACGTTAGTTATAACAAAAACAACCCTGCTCAAATATGCATGTGATACTTTATTCGCAGTTTGGAATACGATCTGGGGTCACCACATTCGAAGGTCGGACGGACCACCCGAAAGCTATTTATTATAGGGCAATATTTTTAACCTGAATAGAATTTAGAGTAATCAGAAGTACTGCTATACAGATAATTTCAATATAATCTAATCAACATTACCATATCATAATTCTTAGTTTAAACATGCAGTTGAAAAGATTAGAAAAAGTAATCTGTCTATTAGATAAAATCATTACGCAAGTAACGAATATGGTAACTAACACAATATTAATTATAAGTATTTCAAATAACAAATGGCTTTAGAGATGGTTGCATTAAAAAGTACAGTTGTAGCGAAAATATTTTCCATGAGCATAGTAATTACGTAGAATGCGTGGTGGGCAGCGCGCAGTGGGCAAAGTGCGGTGGGCAAAGCGCAGTGGGCAATGTGGTGTGGGATAGGTGGAATTCATCAGCGTTGATGGTGCAGCATTATTAATGGTGACGTTGTAATGAGCGCGCACATTCCGCTACATAAATCACTTGCGCAGAACTCCGTCCCAACTTATTACAACTAAGACAGGTCAAACATTATTTTAAGACCTTTTTTTTCTAAATCATGTGTTATTAAAATACACACAATTAATTAGTTGTTACATTTTTTTTGGTCTAGTTTCACTAGTTTTGATTACACATTAAGAATGGATGGATACGAATGTTAGGTAACCGGAAATTTGATTATCAACTAAAACTAAAATTATAAACTACATAAATTAAAATGATCGTGTACAAACGGAAAACAATAATGATGATATCTATAACATCAGTATTTATTTGATCAAAATATGTTTAAGAAATGCTAAGGATCTAAAAGTAAAAGAAAGGAGAGGAGACAGCGTTGGTGATTCATTGTTTTTGCGCGTCGTCGGCGGCCGGCCGTGCGCTCCGCAAACAACACGCCCTTATGTAATAGAATCACACAATGCTAACGCTGTAATGCCCATTGATTATCTTTTGTATCGCAATATTACATATTGTTCGCTTTAGTGTTGATAAAATATTATATTGCTTCCGAGAGATGTTGGTGAGCCGATGACCTGCAGGAGATTACGGTACTTCTGTGGCCAGTGTATGCTGTGTACACATTCCCACCGCCTCGCCTCCGCTCGACTCGCCTCTAGTTTGTATTCTCAAAGGATGAAAAATATTCACAAACGCAATTGGATAAAATGTATTCGAACTATCAGTATTCAAACACCTAATACTAGTGGAAATTTAAATTGCATATGTAGGATATGTTTTTGTATAAAAACCGCTTGTAAAAATGACAAGTAATTAATCAAAGTTCATGTAGGTATATGAGTGTAAATAAAATTTATAAAAAAAGATAATGTTGTTTTGTTAAAAAATATTCATTTGTGCGTAGCTAACAGTTAGTTCTACTTATGAATAACTAAAGCAAATATGTACTAATTAGTTAATTTATAGAAAACAAAAGAAAAACGCTTTTAACGATACAGGAGAATTGACATAAGCTTAAAGTTTCGATTGCATTGACGCGCGTGAAACGCAAACACGCTAAAGGACAAATAATTCATTCGCACTAAAGTGAAATAAAATCAGTTATTCTGAATCCATCCATTTTGGTAAAGTTGTTTTTTAATTGTACAGGAAATAATGACGTTAACAATCATTTTTATTAAATATAGATTATTAATATTACAAAGTTCTCTTCAAGTTAAAGTAACGGATGTAGAGTAATGGAGCCTAAATTAAGCATGAAACTTTGCGTAGCTTCACCGCGGTCCGGGATGTCCCGAGGGTGACATAAGGAGCAGCAGGTAACTCTGGAGCCAACAAATTGTTACAAACTTCCATACTAAGCCTGAACTTAAGTAATAACCTTTGTCTCGAATATTTTACAAACAACAGGGACTTAGGTAACTTTATGTATTGTGTTGGGAACTACACAGGCAAAAATTCTTATATTAACTCTGTTTATGTAAATGTGAAGGCTGCAGTGAAATCTTTCTATTTGTTTTAACCGAGAAAAATTGTATTGTAACTATGTAGTATGGCTCTGGACCGTATTAAATTATAAGACGAATCGAACACTCTTGCATTTTTCTGCCAGTCTTGATTTTGTGTACATTTAAATTATGAAAAACATTTAGAATAGAAGAAATCTCAAAGTGATCTGTGTAAGTACTTTGTTCTTACGCAACAGTAATATTCTAAGATGTAAATTGTATATGAGCATTTTATTAATGTCTGGTAGAGCTGACGAAGTGATATTGATATTGTTCGTGATTGTAAACAGTACGTGACAGTATCAATTTGGTAGGAAGCCAAGCGTCGCGCGGTACTTCGTCAAACTTACAGAATATACCGTATTTCTTGTTTTAATACGAAAATTCTGGAAACTCGAACGTCGAGCATTTTTACTTCTCATGCCAAAGAAAGCGGTGATATATTTAGGCTAAATCTTATGCACCGTCATGATAATTACCGCAAGAAAAATCGCAACTTCGCTATAAATGTTGAATAAATTATACTTTTAGAAAGGAATTTAGTAATTAGCAAAAGCTCGCTTTATTTGTGTTACCAGATAAAACAGCTGAAGTGATAAAACGTTTTAATTTCATAGGTCGAATTCTTAATAAATATCCATGGACAGATTGTTCAACATTTTAAAGATAAATACCGTTTCTGCACTGAACGGTACAGTTTCTTATCGACATAACTGATTTATAAAGAATCTGTTAAGGAAATGTTCATCAATCCTTTTCGAAAATTCTTTACCGAATTCGTAAATTATTTCTTGCGATTTTTATTCCGAATGTTCAACTGCGGTATGCAACATAACTGTTTAGTTATTTTTATATTTATTGAAATTTAAAGCAAGCATTTAAATGTATTTTATTTAAGATCTCAAAAATTTTTGTTACATAATTTTGTCATAATATTTAATTTAATTTGCATCGATAGTCAGAAATTTGACTCAAAATAAATACTAAGTCTATTTCTATTAAAAACAAAGATTGGGGTAAACAAGTCCCTGTTGACATAATGAATCTACACATGAGTATTACATTTATAATGGAGAACATAAGAGTCACTGTGGGGACCCAATTATTGGTAAAGAGGCATCCCACCGTAGCACTCGTGTGACAACGCAGTTTCATATTGATTTATTGTTAGCGGTCGTTGGCATACGAGGATTTCTAACCCTCACACTTGTAACCTGACTATAACAACTAAAAGTATACTGTTAACGAGCAAGAAATATAATTTTCTTATGACACCGATGACTTTAGACAGATGTGTATACATATACGTAGCGCAAGTTATAATGAGCAAGCATTATCAACGAGGTTCGCTTGACCTCCATACTTCCTCGTGACAGTCGTGCATCCCATGACCGCAGACTGGCGTGTATGATGCAGCATCAGGGTCAAGCGCGTTGCATGCCGGTACACCACCTGATGCAACTGCCACTAATGCACGCTACATTAACTCAGAAACATAAGTTATTACATATGGCATATTTCAACACTTTTAGTAATACGATCCTATTTACATTTCTAAACAAACTAGCGGGAGAAGACTGTTAGTTTGCTTTTCGGAGCTCTAATTTAATCTAAACGTGGAATCTCTTTCTTTAAAAATATGCGTGCAAAAAGTTTTAATATTTACGAAAGATACAAGATGAAAGTGAAATGAATGAAAACTGTGAGTTGCGGTAAAATATGTAGAAGAAAAGTATATTTACTTAAGAATGTTATAAGCCAATTAGTGGTAACACGTTTGATTCTGAATGTAAACATTTGTCCCGTTTGATGTGAGCATATATTTTAGTAGGTCAATAAAACTAATGTGATATCGTTTCCGTAGAGGACAATGGCGACATTCGGCGAGTGCAGCGTGGGGTGACCGGCGCGGCGCGACGGGCGTTCGGTGACGTGTCTTTGTCGCGGCAATGTTTTCATTAAATTAATTCGCTGAATGGCGAAGCGACCGACACTGATGTGGAGTGCGGACGCCGCGCCGCCTGCCGGCGATGAGCGATGACAAGCGGAAGCGCAAACCATTACCAAATGTGACCACTGTTGTGCACTAACACATGTACTACGCTTAGGGATCCTTTGCGATCATTTGTTACACTTGATACTTACTTTTAAGCACTGGTTTTGTTAAATTAAACTCTAACTACAATTTTATTAACTACTTACTCACGATATTGTAATAGCAATGGACGATTGGTTTTATGTTTGTTGCATATCTATTAAACGGCGAAAAGGATTTTGATGAATTTTGACATAATATTGCGGACAAATTCGCAGGCAAAAGTTAGTATGCAATGAAAGAAAATATTGCCAATTTAGATTTAGATTGTGCATTTTATTTTAAATGTATGTTATGAGTTATTACATAAAAACTGGGTTTTTAAATCACTCTAACATTGTTTTTAGACTCATTAACTGAATCATAATATACTTTAGTTATTGGGATAACATTATTAAACTATCTGTATCCATTACATTTTTATCGGCAACCTTTTTGGGAAAAGTAGTGATTTAAGAGATGACATTTTGTGTTTTTCATTTGTTTTATACCAATTAAAAATTGGATTACAACTTTAATATTGATAAGTGGTAGGTTGTGGCGGATAAATACCTACTCGAAGATTGAAAATACATAAGTTAAGGTTTGTTTTCAGTAAATTTTATAGATATTATAATTGGTGAAATAAAGAGACATTTTCCTATTATGTCCTGGATATAAAATATATCTAGATTTTTAAAAAGCAAGGAAATACTTTTTATGAGAAATTTCTAGGTACAAAATACTATATCTAATTATTATTAAAACTATAGTGTATTTTATTTGTACTGATACATCGACTATATATAGAAAGTAATAGAATAAATCACATCTTCTATAATTCTATAACGTCCTCCAGACCGTGAAATTTTGAGTGTACCAGTCGCCGCGGGCAAAATGTAATGGGGCCGTTTGAGTTTAAAACATCGCAAACCGTTATCTTTATACAAAACTGATAGGTTATATCTATTTTATAATATTCAGTGAATTCATATCTTGCGTTTTAAAACCCTTTATGATGTTGGACACTTATATAAAAATGAAAGACTTACAACAGAACTGTAATTAATTTAAAAAATTGTGGGTAACGAATAAAGTTTGAGAAAGTATTGTCTATCACTATGTGTTGTTCTCAATTAAAATGTCATTTAAATTTTTTTAAAGCACCTAAAATTAATAAACAATTTTAAATATGTAAAAAAGGAGTTTTAATTTTTGAGAAGCCAAAGATCACAGTTCTGCGAAATTCTAAACATTTTAAAGTAATTAAAGTTAACGAGAAATGATCTGAATGGCGTCCGTTGACACGACGAAATATGATCCTAAGATATCACGATATAAGGGCATGGTGGTTCCATTCTCGATTATTTTTACAAAAAGTTTACACATTTTAAAACCATTTTGAAACTCAAACAATCTAAAACATATATTTAGGGAGATTAGGAACTAAGTAACGATGTTAAATCAAACCTTATTATCGCAGGTACCTAATTCAAGCGTGTCGTATCACAGAGCGTATTTTCCGATGCATAATATGCAAATAGGGACCTTCACGCGGCCCGTGAACTCGCATCCTCTCGCAATAAGACAACACGAACCGATACGCAGTTTCCGTCTAGACAGAGATTATGTAAAATGCTATAAACCGATTCGTTTTTCGCAGAGACTTGGATAATTTCCTATGTATTGTGTGCGCATGCTTTTAATGCAGCGGCGATTTCAAGTTCGCGCTTTGATGTTAAGTGTATCGTTTTATTTTATTACGTGTTTACACGCTTCTTATTTTTTCGATGCGCCCTCTTCGTATGATTCCCCGTTTTACTGATTTGATCGTGTTAAAATAAGCAATTTAATAAGATATGATTGTTTTAATTTACCCGGTGCGCCCTGCTAGTGTAGTGTAACGGTAAACCGCTATTACTCTGCCACAGTTATGTATCTATTTTTAACTCGCATTGGAGTTCAGAGAAACCTTTACGACCGAAGTTAATTGTTCCTTTAAATGGTAAACCTATTTTTAAATTGATGAACAGTGATGTTACATCTGTATATATATCTCGAGGTTTTGGCACGACGATACAACCTTCGTGCATGCGTTTGGTATGAGGTCGGAAGAATTGCGATAAAATATTTCGTTCGCGACAAGGTTCGCTATGCAATATCCTTTATAGTAATTTTCCTCAATAAGTAAAGTAGTTAAATGAGCGAAACCGAACAATGCAACAGATGTGTCATTCGGTGGGTCTATATTAGTAGAATAGTTCGCATTGTCATCATTAATGAGGGTCACAGAGTGACGCGCCCTTCCAAAACATTTACAAAGGAACTGCCAAATCCATCGGGCGAATGTTCGCCGGTGCGCCGTTTTTCGATCCCTCTGAATAGGAATTGCGGAAACTTAATATAAATCGAATAATCCATTCGGGTGTAGGGGACGTTTCGGGAGGATAAATCTCAATAGGGGTGAGGTGGTGCCGGTGCGGGGCGTGCGGTGTGTGCGGGGCGGCGCGGTGCAGCGCGGGCGGGC
>NW_013527915.1:5545402-5550134 GCF_000836215.1 Papilio polytes
AAATTAATGTTGATTGCAAGGGTTTTACTTTATTACCCTGATTACATAAGGGTGTTCCTTTGTACCATCTAAGTCGTTGATAAAACGTTTGGTCGTTCAATTATTGCCAAAAAAATTATTGATTTCTTTTGCTATTAAATATACTTACGTATAACGTTATAAACGTTCTAAAAATAAAACAAAATATACGGGTGTTTATCGATTAGCTAAGCGTATTATACATTTGTTTTGTTTCATTAGGAACAGGCGTATTACCTCGAGCTTTCAAATGAGCTCGTATAAGCTAATTCCTAAGAGACGGTAAACGTCCGTAATGAAGCAAAGGGTAATAACATTAAAGAGCTTGAGGATCGGATATACGCTAGCAAATTCAATTCAAAATGAACGTGATACCGTGCTAAATCCTAACCCAGGCGTTCATTTATTTCCTAAACAAAAATCATCAAGCGTACCCCTATATTCTTTAACAAATATGTCTTCTAAGTTAAATAATGCACGCTCGAAGCTACAATTAACTTCATTGCCACCTTTGGATACTCACCCTGTTAGGAACATAAGCGTACTCCAACTTCGTATACAAAGCAACAGGTCATTTATCCGTCGGAAGTACTCTCCTATCAATCAGCTTAAAGTTTAATAAGATGAAAGGAGGATTTAAGAGGACTTCAAATTTTGATCAAGTTCCGGTCAGATATAACAAAGATATACTCTTAAATATGTTTCTATTATATTTCTTACCTTTTTAAAACGTCTCAAGACTATGTAGTTATAATACAACTACATACAAATATACATAATATTTTGGGTGTCAAGTACAACACGACATCGAGTGCCCTCTGTTAAACAGTTAAATACAACACATACCAGTAAATTGGCGTAAAGTGTGCCAATGCGAGAGACCACTTGTATCGATTTGTTGCGGTGCTTTGTATCTATACTTATATAATAAAGCTGAACACTTTGAACGCGCTCATTTTAATGAGAATTTATACTGCCAAAATATAGAGTTATGTGGAGGACAAAAACCTGTTGCGCCGACCCTACGGGAGTAGGATAAGGAGATGATGATGATGAAAATATAAAAATTAAGTAACTCTCTATTGCAAAGTTAATTATGAATATAAAGGGGTACCCTGGTAGAGGTAGACCTAGAAAGAGATGGATGGATTGCGTGGACGGTGACATGATCAAGAAGGGAGTCATTACTGAGATGACGGATGATAGAGTTATTTGGAGGACGAAAACCCGAAGCGCCGACCCTACGGGAGTAGGATAAGGAAAGTGAGATGATGATGATGAACTCACTATTGCAAAGAAAATTATATAGATACTCAGGTTTAGAAGTACCAGGAGGTAAAAAAAAATATTTAATAACGCATTTGTTATGGAAGTATTTCCAATTAATTACGATGGTAAATATGAAGAAAATAACCGCGCGAGTACTGTTCGTATAAAGTTTTCCGATAACGAATTGGATATCAGACGCCGAATACGCGATAGATAGGTTTTAAATAACCTTGAATTAATATAAAAATAGGCCAGATCGCCCTCTAACTAGGTTGACCGATTACCTAATGAAAACTGCAATAAACAGTTGAATGCACAGGTCAAAGATCGTTTGGGGGAGAATAATTAGGTACCGCTTAAGTCTAGCGTTGGGCTTTTCAAACCTGAGGGTGAATTAAAAATTACTTTAACTACTGATAGACAAAAAGAGAAAATATAAATGTAAATAAAACACATCACATCATTTACATAGCTTGAGAGTTTATGGATGATATACTTTTTAGATATAAGCTGCTGCTCTAATCATTCGTAATCATATTTAGTTACAGATTTTCAGCTTCGTCTGTTTCATCCTAATTTAATCCTCATTAATGATTGTCTAGAAGAAACAAAAAATCACAATTATTATTATTAAATTCATATTTTGATAGTTCGGTTGGATTGTGCTCGTAAACTTAGGCGCAGTAATTAAGTTAAACTGTAGAATAGATTTTATTTAAAACTCGACGATTTTATGCAAAAAATGTGTTTTTTTTGGAAACCATTGACCTCGTATTTGAACTTGTTTGTTTGATTTTCTAAATGATGACAAAAACTTTTTAAGATGTGTGTGAAGACAGATTGTATTTTTTTTATTTTAAAATCAGGTTTCGAACTAAATATTGAGCGTGGGTGTCTGCGGTGGTTAGTTTTATCTCAATTTTCAACGAATTTGTCACGGTATGATAGTTTTAATGTACTAATGCAATTACGTGAAACGAATTTCGATAAGGAAAACAAATAATATATGTAGGAGGAGATTCGCTAACTATGGTGAGTTATTTTTGGCGAGGACCTAATGATATTCAGCGATAGTTCTGCTCAGTAACAGTATCGGGAGTCGCAGCTTCTAAATAATTCCAATGACTTTAGTCCGACCCGGTCGAGTCTCGTAAACTTCTTTGATTATCTTCTGGGAGGCTCGGTGCTCGGCTCGTGACGTGTTTACCAATACACTCAATTGCACATTCATACACATCTCACATACAATATGCACCCGAAGCACAAATAAAAACAAAAAACTTTGTTACCTCACGTTTCGTAAATATTTTATTTTGCATGTCCGTGCATCTTTTTAACTAAGGCGATAAATTTATGTCCTTGTTTTTTAATCGAAAAAGAAATTAAAAGTTTGCAAACGCACGTAATTAAAAAGTAATAAATAAGTACAAACAGACGAGTTTGTTGAACATTAATTACATCTTTTACTTAAGTACTGGATAAGTTTCCGGAGTTGTGCCTTCTTGGTGTTGTTTAATGTTTTGAATTAGAATAAAATTGTCCTCCTGGTTCGACTTAAATATTCACAAAGGGGCACTAGCACTTTCGTAAGAGTGACTTTGAAAAGAGTCATAGAAGCATTAAGGGGCAAGCCCTTTGATACTGTTTAAGAATTATTTTAAGGTTGGGGTTCAAGTATACTTAATCGCTCATCGATTTTTATGCAATTATTTTAAAACTTTTATTTCGTCGCGTCCTAAGTATCTCTGATAATATCATAAATATTGATACACATCCAATGAAAACATTTGATAATACTTATCATACTAATATTATAAATGTGAAAGTTTAGATGGATGGATGTATGTTGGTTAGAGTTTGTAGCCTAAACAGCAGAACGGATTTCGATAAAATTTGGTATAGATGTAGAGGATAGTCTGGAAGACTACATAGGCTATTCACTTTTGTTTTTTTTTAGATTCGACGCGGACGGAGTCGCGGGCGAAAGCTAGTTAGAAATAAACTAAAAGGAATGGCAAAACAATGATTTTAATCGAGAAAAATATTAAATAAACCTTATTTGATTAAAAGCGGCTTCACATTCATGCTCTATATCATCTATGTTTTAAGCATCTTTGGATGTAATGAAAGGAACATAGCAAGGATAAACTTGATTACAATGAGATAAGGTGGTTCGACGTCTATGACACATGCTCCATAACTGATTAATTATAATGCAAATGTGTGGTCAGTACTAAGAATTAAAATTTACCTGTTTAATTGTATACGTACTTGCTGACATGAACTTGTTATTTCTCTTGCCCCAACTATTCGCCAATAGCCAAATAGTTTCGGGTACGGACTACCGATCTTGCGGTCGAGGGTACGAATCCCGCCATACGAGAATTGTCGTGAACACTAGCACAAGCCTAGAGCTTTGGTGTGGTTAAAGAAAATATATATAATAGTAAATTAACAAAAATCTACTGATGTTTAAAAAAAATATTATATTTTAATGGAAGATTCTATAACTATGAAACTGATTACTTAATTATTGCATTTTTTGAGCATTACTATTGCTTTGGATATAAAATGAGAAGTCGCTTTCGAATTATAATTTATTCCAATTTTTTACTTCACTAAATTAACCAATTACATTGGCTGAGTAATCAGAGAATCCTATCAGATATTTTCCCCGACCACTTAGTAAGCAAAATAAAAATTACCCGAAGAAATGAATCATTCCGTTTTATTCCATTTGTTTTCTTGCCATTAAAACTTCAAATGAAAAACAATTTTTTATAGTTTGATAATTGCCAAGAATCTATTTTATAATTAAACAGGTATTTATCTCACGATTTTAATATTTTGGTAATTTAAGTTCAAACAAGTTCAAACAATGGATTCGCTCAGGGAAAACTAATGTCGTTAAATGCGTTAATTCGATACAATCACTGTGAACGAGATACGTCAACACATTTACAATTCAAATGATAATTATATACAGAGCCACGTAATTGGTTTGTACTATGAGGCAAAGTGTGAGGATATTCTAAAGAATCTATTATTTAGAGTCATCGAGGAATATGTGACGTCAAAGGCAGCGGTCGGCGGCAGTTTTTGAGAAGGCGAGAGCTACAATTAGGTGCGTATTTCCCCTTCGAGAGCGTGGTGAGATGTCCTCACGGTGAGTCACAGCCGGCTCGCCTGCGCCCTGCCCGCTGTGCGCTGCGCCGGCGCTGCCATCGCGCCAACATTCCACGCGAACGTTGCCTCCCCGCATTCGCAATCCCTCTGATGCAATATTCAACTTTACCTCGTCCTTGCAATGCCGTAATTCGTTATAACAAGAATAATCTCCGGCGTCTTTATCCTTTTCTCGCTTAAGACTATCGTATCTCGTTTTCAAGGCCTTTTTGATGGCCTTGATAACTTACACATCTTTGGAATTATGACGATGAAGGTT
>NW_013527915.1:5550278-5558344 GCF_000836215.1 Papilio polytes
CAGCCGTGCCACATTCAACCTTGTGCCCTATGCCTTGTGACTGATTACTTTACACTGTCTACGCCGATGCCGTGAATTTCTCCATAATAAGCCGTACGAAACGATCCTTTTTTAGCTCAACTTGCATGGTTTACCTTTATAAATAGTCACAATCCTGTTCTATTTTAACATCGCTGTAAGAAAAATGAATAACTTGTCTCTTTGGTTATATCTCGCGGAATAAAGTATAAGTAATTGTGCAAAAAATGTTGATCCGGTCCTAGTAGTATTTGCTAGGCTCTTTATACAATTTCTCGTAGTTAGGTATCATTACAATGTTATAGTTACGACGCGACGTTTGAGATGATCATTCCTAAACGCACAGTCACGATCGGTTCCCGATTTCGTCATCTACAAAAAAACTTTATGTACGTAGAATAGCAAGTGGCTGTAGACGGCTCGATAACCGATAACCCCAACGTGACCGTAAGTACCTCGCTCGATAGCTTCGTTTAGAACTGCCGTTACTTGCAAAATTGCGAATATAATCCTCATCACTTTGTTTAGAGGCGCCAGCTTCGCGCCGCGGATGTTTTTATGTAGCAGTGTTCGATTTGACTCGTTGTAGTCATTATATATTTTTTGCGACTAATCCTTGATAGTCAATAGATAGTTAGTCATTTGAAAAGCAACATTCCCGTACGAAGATTGGATTTAAGTTATTTTGCGAGACAGGATGCGGGGTCAGAGGCGTGTCGGAGGGGACGCGGGAGGCTGCTGCGAGCTCCGCGGCTGTCGGGCCGGACTGGCCCGTCGCTCCGGGTCAGCGATCCAGCCGGCTATTTATAGAGATGCCCCTTAAACAGAGTAATTATTCATTGATTAGCACTGCGAGGAATAGGGGATTGCGTTTCTGATAGCTATCGCGCAAACGAGAAACCGTCGCTGGCGCCGAGTTTCTTCGCTCCCCGCGCCGTTGCCTATCCCTGCCTCTTACATACAAGCAAACATTTTTTTAAGAAAATTCACATACTTTGTACTGGCGTCGATTAAAGCCACTTAATGGATGTTTACGTACCACATACTTCTAATTTTGCATTATTGTTGACTTATAACGCTATTTATATGAATTACTTTGTTAAATTTAAAATAGTATTATTAACCGTAACACGATGACAGACATATTTCTAAATTGAATCCAAAACACTTATTGGTCGTACGATGTCAATATCTCTAAGAACATACAAATCCGATCATATGCAATGTTTCGTTTTTCTAGCAACAATAAAAAATAAAAGTACAGTGTAATTTGTAGAATTCAAAAAGCGCCATTATAACGGAATACAGGATGTGTGAGTATTTCGGCCGGTGCGCTAGACTCAGACTTGTCTGGACACATTAAGAATAACGCTAATGTAACATAGTGCTCTTTTGAACTTTTATGTTGCAGTTACTATGCAATTTTAAGGTCACTAGTGTCTTTGGACAATAAGATTTCTCGTCATGACAGGCTTATATCTAACACGTCTTTTGTTTATTCGGTTAATAGAAAAAACTAAATACAGGCGTCAGTTATCAACACAAAGATGTGTTACTAAGAAGTAATAGTAGGTATTTTACTCGGATGGAGGGATGCTTGTAAGCAAATAACTTCAAACCGACTAAACGGATTAGAATGAAATTTGCCACAGAGGTAGATTTTTCTCTAGAACAGACCATAGACTGTTAATACAACTTTTTAATCTGCGCGAATAATGTTTTAGACGATAGCTGGTACAACAAATTTAACTATGTTTTTGTTAAAACCTTTTCAAACATTTCTTAATTTTAAACAATACATGCATATTGAATACATCTATAGAAGCTCAAAGAAAAATAATTCTGTTTTGACGATAAATTCATTTACCTAACCTAAAATAAATCAAAACACTTTTATGTGTAAATGATGGTCAAGATTCAAGTCGGATATAGAGTTAAGCGTTGCTTACACAAACATTCGTGTCCAGTATCACGGAGGCTTCTAAAATAAATATTTCGCTTCTAATACAGAAACTGGTTGGTTACCGTCGCTTTATGGCGAGTGCGGACGTAACTCTTTGTCAGGCCAACGGCACCAGCGTGTCCAGTCACCTACGACCACTTCCAACTTGTTAACGCAGTAAGGAACGGACGATCCCAGTAATCGATCCTTGACATCGATCCAAAGATTATGTCATTTACTTTTTTTATGTATGTAGTATAAAAAGAAATCTATTGGTTTACAAACTATATAAAAGGTTTATAGCTTTAAATGAAAGTTATGTAGTTCAAGCTCGAATATTGCGGTTGGAAAGTAAGTGTGTAATATTGCTCTACCTTCCATTACACATATTAATATTTTAGCCACCGTGCAAGTATATTTTATAATTCTGTTCTGTAGTTCTCGCGGAAGATCAGCGCTGGGTACTTCAGCTTGAAGCATCCAGTATTTAAAACTGAGCGAGGAACGTATCCGGTCAGCATTGCAATGCTCATTTTAAATATTTCTTTTGTCTTTTAATTACGTTATCATTATTTTGTATTTAATTACATTGTTGTTGGTTTTTCTAATTGTATTGTAGTGTTGATAAGGGTTAAGTGTTTTTTTTTAAATTAAATATGATGAAATATAATGATGAATAACAGCATTATTTTTATTTGATCGTCATTCTTTACTTATTTTGTGGAATCATTTAATAATGACCATTTATATTTCATTAGCTATTCACATAAAGTAGGTCGAAGTCTATTTAAATGCAGGAATTTAGTGGTTTGAAATCAAAGTAAGGTCATTGATATTTTTAAAGCAGCGAAACATCACTAAGTAATATATCACAAATAGTGCAAGGTAATAATATACATGCGAAAGTGTTGATGGATGGATATTTTTTACCCGTAACTGTAACTCCAGGGCTACATAGATTTGGATTAATTTGGTATAGATATAGAAAACTAAGTCTACTTTCTAAGTTTTTTTTTATAAATTCCGAAGTACGAAGTCGCAAGCATGAGCTAGTATTTAAGTAAATTACAACTATTTATTCAGTAAATGATACTAAAATATTATCCTACGCTAAATTCGCGACAATGCATTCAATAACGGCCTTCTTACTCTTGTAATATCTCATTATACTCGGAGTTCACTGTCCTCATGTACGATTCTACGTAGTTTATTCGAAACAGCATCAAAGTAAAATGCCCTAGTTACATATTTAATAATTAACAGTATATATAAAAAGTCACTACAGTCTCACTACTTTTGTCCTTTTTTTTCCAAGAATATCTTTTTTGCGTAATAAGGTTTTAAATATTCAAGCGTATATGCCCGAACCAGTCTTTTGTAATCGAGAATCGAATCCCAATCTCATATTTTTTCATCTCGAGCTAATTTACTTAACTATTTAAAAATAGTGTAACAATTATTAAAATATACAGTTAAAATAAACAAAATTACTACTATATTAGAGGATATAGATTTGAACTAAGTTTCTCCTAAGACCGTATCATTGTGCTCTGATTTATTCTACTGATCGTCATAGACTTTTTATGCACCCTTTAACTGCGGTCCTGGTCTTTCCGCGTACAACCATTTCCCGCCATCTTAAAATGCATCGCAAAGTAACAAAGAAAAAACGAAAGAACTCTCCTTTTCCTCCACACGTGACCTCTATCTGACTTTCATGTATGATGTCACTAACTCGATGGATGGGTTCTCCCATACCTAAATTGTGGCAAATGTATATATTACCATTACCTCTATTCACCCAGTAAGCATTCGGTCGTGAAAGTTTACTATTATGTTAACGAATAAAAATGTGTGTCAAATGTGTGGCACTTTAGGTGGAAATGGTAAGCCATTATGCGTGATTATGTTGAACGCCTACAGATTATGCAAAGCATGTGAATTCTTAATTTTGCAGCGTAAGTTAATAAGTTATAACCTACAATCAGGAAGCGAAAAAAAGCACATCCGCTGTATGAATTGATTTTGCCACCCACATTTGAAGATTTGTTTGTTTATTACAATAAAGTTTTCAGATGTATATTTTAGACTAAGTATTTAATTTATTTTTTACCTAAATTGCAACCTTGCATTGCAACAGTGCCATGCGTGATATACCGCCAAGCTTTCCGAGAGCTTTTTAATCTAAAGTTCAATACGAGATTTTTTCCTACTTTGGACCCTGATTAAAAGGGAACTAAGGCGTTAAAAACTGATATTTGAAAATAAAAACTCTGATCATCCAATTTTTTTTTAAATTTGCATTATAAAAAAGGGAGTAACTATTTACATTTAAGGTTCCAGTAACTAACACTTACCGTGTCTTTTGAACAGATTCTCTGAATACGGAATCAGAAGAAAGATGATGAAACATAAAGATATGAAGGCGTTGAAGCCATTCGAAGTAAAAGAAATCCAAGTATTGAACACTTATCACGTTTTATCGAAGCATCACCAGGCCATTCCCAGGCTTGACCGGTTTTTATAATCGGAAAATTCGCGGAAGGCTCCAAAGATTCCTTACACATACTGAATATCATATTTTTTATGTAAGTTAAGGAAAGTTGGTTAATTGATTTAATGTGTGGTACCAGCTTCGGAAACTTTTGTGTGTTTTTGAATTGCTTACTGTTTTATTTCGATTTATGATGTTAATTACTAAATAAAAAACATAATATACTCATAAAGTTCACTGACCTTTTGGCAAATTCAATTGTATTTAAAAATATGATAAACGCAATTTTACGGAGAGGCGTCTTAAGCTTTAGATAATCTATCTGGAAATTTAGGACGCTTTCATAAAATGATAATAATAGATAGGCAATAGAGTTCGGTGGGTTATATGTATTCGGCGCGGGGCGAGCACGATCTGGGGTGGACAAAATCAATAGTCGCTACCTACGAATAGCTACCGGGCTGGCCTGGCCGCGGCATCTGCACGCGCCGTACCGCGCCGCGCCGACAATCTTTATTTGGCGTAACATCCGCTCTCGCCCCCGAGCTCCTTCACATCAGGTGCCGAATTATATAATTAGCTTAAGACAACTAGAACTTTGTTACTTATAAAATAAGGAAGACTTACATTTTGTCCTGAAATGTCATTCAATTTTTATGTCTGGGGTACACATTTGGCCAATACATTTGGACAGAAGTGCAGGTCAGGCATTAAGAGTATTGACTTACTGAAGGCAGCTAATGTTACATTACCAGTTGAGTGCCAGTTTAATTTTAGAACGCTACTGTCCAACTATACTGACCCAGTATGAACCAGGCATAAGAGATTGTAACGGAAACTTACGAAAACTAACCTAATTCATATAGTATAATCTGGGACCATGGACCATAGATAATGTTTGATCCTAAGTGAGACTAGTCGTGGTACTCAAACGGTCACCAATCAATCATACTTCCGCTACAGTTAAGTTTAAAAAAAATGTATGTCACATTGCGGATGCCGAGAAAATACCCTAATAATAAATTAGCATAGTAATGTTAGCCGCCGTTATGTCGGGATTGAGACCGTTTTAATTAATGTAAACAAGCGGTTGTATGTTTGATGTCGACTCCTAATGGGTTCTGTAGCTCCCAACGAGATTACTGTAGCACGAAACGCCTTTGAATTATCACATCTTTGTAATATATTTGCTAAATGACAACAAAAGAACACAGAATTGTTACAACATAGATCATTGACACGATGTTTTACACAAAACTGTGAGTTCAGTATGTTTTGGTCTTGTTTTCTTCGATATTATCTGTAGAATATCAAATTGTGGAAGATACCGAGGAAATTGTTTTTTCTTAGACAATTAGTATTCTATACGGTATTCTAAAAAATGGCGTCTCTTGGTGTCACTGGCCTTATATAGCCGGCGCTTGTCATAATCAAAATAAAAAGTAATTAATTCCTGTCGATTTAATGTTCAAAAATATTTGCAAGGATATCGTCACTTTTTTTATTGCGTTTATTAAGCTTAATATTAATATTATTCTTTTTATTGATAACTGCAGATGCGTATTTTATATTCTTTATTTAAAACTAGCTGTCGCCCGTGACTCCGTCCGCATGGTATTTAAAAAGAAACAAAAGCGAGTAGCCTACATGTTCTTGCAGACTATCCTCTACATCTACACCATATTTCATCAAAATCCGTTAAGCCGTTTAAGTTACAAACACCCATCTATCCTTCAATCAACCTAAACTTTCGGATTTATAATATTAGTAAGATTTGTCTGTCTTTCGATTTAGGATAAGACAAATTACGTGATTCAATAAAAGAATAAATTAGTAATGTTAATGGGTTTTACAATAAAAATGTACATTACATTTTACTATCGAAGGGACTATCTAAGGAAGTATATTCAAATTACAAAACATATAGCTTTATTTATTGTTTTGGTTATTTGACCTTCCTTAGTACATATGTATAAGTATGTTATCATGTATAACTATGTATGGTTTCAAATATGAAATAGTAATAACAACAAAACATGAATAACCCACATCTGCGGTTTTAGGTTTTCTGCTAAATTCCCATTGATAATTTCCTTATACTTTGAAGTACACTGCAAAAATATTCGTTACGTATTTCTATAAAGAGGAAAGAGTAAAGATTTATATTTTTGTATGTAACAAATAATTTTGTTTAATAAAGTTTTTTAATTCCGCGGACTATGTCGCGGGGATAAGTTGGCTTTTGATAGTCCTTGTTACTAGTTGTATATTAAAATAACAAACATCACAATTGTTTTCATATTATTAAAAAATGTCCACGAATGAAATTGTTCCCAACGTCATGAACATGCAAAGTTACGATATTTGATTAGTAAAACTACATTATGGTGCGACTTTCATATGGAATAATATAAATTTTGTACACTATGCTTGTCTCCCATACATCTACACATTCTTGTTACGGTATTTAACTAAGTATGTAGGTACATATGTTCTTCTGATATACGTGACTAGATTTTGAAGACGATGGTATAAAATTTTGGCATATGTGAAATTATCGTATTATGATAATGAGGTAATGATTAAAATATACAAATATCTTAGGCTCTTAGGTTACAGTAAAGGGCTGACACACGCTGATGTTTGATAAAATAATATCAATTCTACCATTTTCATTGAAAAAACATCTTATTGAAACATCATCATCAAACATCTAAGTCGGTAATGAAAACGCAATGTACAAGTAGTTTAATTTTTAATCTTACATGTCATTAATATTGATTGACATTTTATAAAATGTAATTATTTATTTTTTAATGATGAAAGTATAATATAATTTCCGTGTATTCATTTAATGCCAGAGTATTGCGTAAGTATTGACAAAAAAATCTTCAAGGTTATCACTTAAAAATAAATACTAAAAAGATTAATCGTTAAATGAAATAATCGAATAATTTAATTCAATTAAAAACCAAGAGCTATCCACGATTCCTCAAGGCTTTGGGTAACAAAGTACAATTGGTCGTCGGTTAAAAAATAAACGCCTGTTGCCCAATTGTTTTATGTAGAGTTTGGGAAACATGAGATCGTAGGTTTAAATCTTACAATTAATTGAATGATTTCTCATAAATAAGTGTCTCATACTTAAATTTAATATAACCTAAATATTTGCACTAAGTAGTACATCATTTATTTTGATTTTTTCACTCAGAAAAAAATGGAAAGAGGGAAAAATGTCATTTTGTAGTTAGTATAAATATTTTTATCATCATCAATATGTTCAACCGTATATCCAAAGTAATTTTATTTCGCTTGAAAAAACCCAATGGCAATTTTTTTTTCAACATGATGTCGATTTAATACGGTTTTATGAAATACGTACATTTGTGGAATAGCAATTATCAAAATTGTTTATCTAAAGTACCTATAAGTTTGAATTTGTCATTTTTAAAATAATGAAAAAAAAAAAACAGAGGGATCATTTTAAATCATTTAGTAAACTTCTAGTGGTAAAAAATATCGGAAAAATTATAGGTTATATTATGCAACATATATCTTAATGTTTAATTGTCGATGGTCAATTTTTTTTTTTTTTTTTTTTTTTTTTTTTTT
>NW_013527915.1:5558775-5568774 GCF_000836215.1 Papilio polytes
AGTAAATTTTAAGGTTATTCCAAATATTACTGTTACAAATAATTTTAACTTTAACGGTAACCGGCGATATGGTGCAACTCACCCTAAGTGTCTCATACTTAAATTTAATATAACCTAAATATTTGCACTAAGTAGTACATCATTTATTTTGATTTTTTCACTCAGAAAAAATTGGAAATAGGGAAAAATGTCATTTTGTAGTTAGTATAAATATTTTTATCAACATCAATATGTTCAACCGTATATCCAAAGTAATTTTATTTCGCTTGGAAATACCCAATGGCAATTTTTTTCAACATGATGTCGATTTAATACGTTTTTACGAAATACGTGCATTTGTGGAATAGCAATTATCAAAATTGTTTAGTCTATCTAAAGTACCTATAAGTTTGAATTTGTCATTTTTAATATAATGAAAAAAAAAACAGAGGGATCATTTTAAATCATTTAGTAAACTTCTAGTGGTAAAAAATATCGGGAAAATTATAGGTTATATTATGCCACACATATCTTAATGTTTAATTGTCGATGGTCAATTAAGAAGGTCAAGTAATCAGTTTTGAGAAATATAGGGCATATTTCTAAATTAAACTTTTTTTATGATAGCTAGGAGGAAAACTGGAGAATATGCATTGTTATATTAAACTCACATGTTTATAGAAAAAAATATATTCGAACATAGATTCAATTATAGATAAAACGTCTCCGTGTTCAGGAATGACATCGCTACCTTATCTAAGAAATTGCGTATACTAGTCTTGGTATGTCGTAAAACTTTGTTGTTACTGAAAAAAAAACATTTTTACGTCTAAGACACCAAAAAGTAATGATACTAATGTTAAAAATAACGGAATGACTTTCGGGACCCTGGCACTAAACTTTGCGAGAAAGTGATTTTGAGGCGCCAATAGCCTAATGGTAAAGAGCACGTGGTTGAGGATTCGAATTACTTTAAAATATTTCCTAGCTTATGCTAGGCTTATGCCTAGAGCATAGATTATAAGATATACTAGTTAATTCACAAAAATATGCAAAAAAAAAGGAAAAGAAAACCAAAAAGTATCCGAAAATCAACGACGAAACTTGAATGAAATTTTTTGGTGTTTTACTGCCCATAGGGGGCGCCGCCGATTACGATTACTAATTATAACTACTATCTTATAATGTAGTTAAAAACTGGTTACTTGTGAATTTGCCTATGCTCTATCATACCCTACAAGCAGTATTGAAACTAACGGATTCAAATTAGTTTACCTTTATCTTATGTTTATTGCATGTCTTCTACTGTTCGTCTGCCGTTTCTACTTACAGTGCGCTTGCTTTTGATTCAATTACAATACATTATAATGTTATGTGAATGACTACGCAGAGTTTATTCATACATTTTAATTAGCCCCATTCCTGTGTATAGCTTATCAATGCCTATATTTGTGAACATTTTTTTAGAACATCATTATTTTTACTAAGGAAGTAGCTTATCAATTGTACAACTACATCTTATTTTTGGGTACGAAAATAACTAACTATAAGAATAATATGTACTCGTAAGTAGTATGGATTATTTAGCGTAAGAGAAATATAGAGCATAAAGACATTTTACGGTACTGTAAAGTGTAATGTGCATGTCAGTAAAAGCTTAGTACAATGATCTATAAACGCCCTGCGACATATATCATGTCTGCAATATCAAAGCACACCTATTCCATAGATAAGTGGGAGCAGCCACTAGAGTACGCCGCCTCGAGAGTGAGGGCTTTATTTCAAAACTATCGCTTTGTTTCTCCTCTTAAGAATGCAAAGGTGTTCCTGCGGAGGTATCGCGTAGGCCGCGAGAGTCCCACTGGTCAGACTAGTCTACACCGACGCCGACACCGACGCTGTTGCTATATCGGGATGTTATTGCGACCAGTCGCATTATCAGCGGTGCTGGACATCGTTTCCGCAACATAACGTCTTCACCGGCCACTCGACGAGCCTGTCGTGTCGCGCGGGAGCGCTCCGATGAGATATGGAATAGATAATCAGCATAATTATGAATGATCAAAGTAATCGGCGCGATGTCGATGTCGGGTAACTGCTGTCTATGGCAATTCCCCAAGTATCTATACGTAACGCCGCGGCCGGCGCAAACACGGAAGCGGTCGTGACGCGCCGTCCGAGTGGAGCTTTTGCTAATTGGCTGTAACTGATAGATAAGCAATAAAATCAATGGTGGAGGACACCGGCTGCATCTTCAATTTATGTCGATGTGGATTCGCGATGCGTCGCGGGCCGGCGCCGTCCCCCGCCACCGGGCTTCATATTTATACGGTTAAGCGGGCAGTGCGCAGAGTTCAAACGTGCGACGGGCGCTCGGGACATTAGACGATCGAGGAGAGAACAATCGCGTGGGTAGAGGCGGTACCGGGCGAGTGCAGTGTGCAGTGCGTGCGGGTCGTGTCGCGGAAAGCTCGGCCGAGAAGCCTCCGAGAGCGCGGCATCGCGAGCCCGCCTCGCGCTCGACGCGTCAGTGCCGGCCCGGCCGCGCCGAACGCACAACGTATACACAGCTCGATAGCCCGACAGCTCGACACCTCGACACCTCGACTCCTGCCACGGACAGTGTAGCGCGCACCGCAACCACAATTGCCGTTTGCCGCCACCATCAGCGCGGACTTGTTTCATTACTGAACACAGGTGAGTTACTTTTTTTGCAAAGTTTCATTTGGTTATGCTAATTTAATTAAAACAATTTTAAGTTGTTTATTTTTACCGTGAGATCCTAAATTATAAAAGTTTCAAAAGGATCCCGCTTACAAACAGAGGCTTCTTTGAGAATCATTTGTATTAAACGGGCCGTTGAGCTTTTCCGCCGCTACGCTTCCAAAGAGCGCCTGCACTTAGAGCTTTAATTTGAACATTTTTTACACCTTTGAAAAATACAGATATACCTATAATTTGTTTAGTTTTTTAAAGTGTATGCGTGTATTTACTTTTGAGCGTAAAGACATTTGCTTTAATTTTCTGCGACTTTACGCAGGCATAAAAATAATTTGACTACTTATTCCTTACTTTATTTATTAAAGTTTCTGTGAAGCAAAGTTGATTTTAAATAAAGTTTGAATGTTTTTAAGTTAACTAAAACATTTAAAATATGATTTATCACATCAGATTTAATACTTAAGACTATTAAGTAAAATACATATTTCTTCAATTAAGTATAGATGGAAACTTTAAATAACAAAACAATTTCATTTAAAATTTACTTAAAAAAATAATAAAAAAAATTGTATCCTTCAATTTAATTTTCCAATAAATTGGTAACATTTAACAAAAATAACTTTTATTTAGAAACTGAAACTTGTACAGTTAGCAACATTGCAGGTAGTATTGTCCATTTATCTGAACAATCATGGATTGTCTTTGCTGAACACCTGTACGAAAGTATCTTTGATTGTCCAAGATGAAGCAATGGGAATATGGGTTTTATAAGAATATTTGGGCACTGAAAAAGTAATATAGATTAAGTTATTCCAGTAATTTTCCAGTTTTCACAACAGCTATAAAAATGTCGTAAAAAATCATAGAATTTTCACATAGAAAGCTCTCAAAGTGTTTTCGTCAAAGTTGTTTCGCGTTTACTGCCTTCATGCCATCCCTCTTAGCATCATTCATTATTCATCTTTGTTTTCTGGCGCATCGCGAGCGCTACCGTACTGTAAACTAACACAAAGCGGCTAAAAAGTTAATGGAAAAGTTTTTCATACACGTCTTCAAACATCATGCACCCTTCACAACATTTCTTTTGTTAAAGTTATACAGGGTGTCCGGAAATTGATATCTAGAATGAAATACACTAGAATTCTTGGTTAAAACATTTAAATATGGAATTTTATGTTTTTTTAACAAAAAAGTGAAAAGCATTGAACTCCATCAAAACATTTTTTATCGAATAGTTTATGTAGATATACAGGTTGTTACAAAACATATTAAGGGAAATGTTATGAAGCTGTCTTTCTGGTATTTTTTTGTTATTTTACCTTAATTTCAATAGAGTCCGAAAATGCTTAGAAAAAGACGGGCAAATTTTAGTCTCGTATACGTTCGGACTCGGGATGTAAATTATAAAAGTGAGCGTATTTTCAATGTCATTTTCCTTTCTATTTGGGCCTTTTCGTAGTAATTTGATAGCTTATGATTTTCCTACGGAGGTATTAAGAATAATTTAAAGTGAATTTGCGTTGTTTTTACTAGGGCCTGTGATGTGTTGGTGTCGAGACAGCCGCGTGCCACGGCACCGAGCGTGGCGGATGCAATATTTCACACTCACCACCGCTAATCATTCACGATTGCGCCAACAAAGTTGATTGAATTCAAATCATGCGCCCGCCGCGCCGCTCTCTTCCAGTATCACCCGCTGATTTTCGCTCGTAGTTAATTAATTGGCATTTACTTATATATGTAGTCTTTAACTTGAATTCATCAATAGCCTAATCCGTTCTATAAAATAATACAGTAAATTACTCATACAAATCTCATGAATAATTATTTAAGCATGCTTAACATTGCGTTTAAGATAAAAAAAATAAATCAATTGTAAAGTAGACAGGGATCGATTTTTTTTCTTTGTGTTCTTATACCTCCTACTTCCTCAAATCAACATTCTTTTCTTTCTTGATTCATTATAAACATCGAAAAGGTTTTTACCCAATGCAATGGCACTTGTTTCACTAGAATGCATTAAGCAAATATCAAGAAATTACAATAATTAAATACGTAATGCTTACAATCGCGATAACAAAAAGTACCTACTCATTTATGGCAATTGCGGAATTTTTTGTTAAACCATAACTATCACTATTGGATAAAATGTTTATTGTTTTATTAATATACAATTTAATTTAGAAACATTCATTGCCCTTTCAGATTTTACTTTTACTATAAAAATACATTATTAAATTGACTTATTCGCAATCTTATCTTTAAAAACATGGCTTTAATAAATTCCAACCAATTATTCCATACTAAATCGCTGGTTTAGAGTTTTGCGATAAACAAAATAAAATAATTATAAACACGTATGTGTCATTTGCATGAACATACAAACAGTTAATTGCGCACAACCCTGAAGATAATCTTGATAACATTTTCTAATTTAACACAAGAGCGCGCATCGAATGTCATCCTGCCCAACTTGTTTCGCTTCTCGAAGTTACTTTTTTGTCCATTAGGTGCAAGTGAATATTATACAATGAAATAATATAATAGAGGCTCTAATTACTATTGGCTTTAATTCAAGGATTTCATATGAGATGAAAAATATTTTTCATCTTGAATCCAATTCATAAAAACTTTATTTCCCTAACTCGAAGGTTTACTGTCCTTGGTCTGAATATATCAAAAGCATTCTTACGGAAAAGCTTAAAAAAGTCACCGCTTAAAGCTTAAATAATTGTAGACCATCAAAGCAATAGCAGGGCTGTAACGAAAAATAAACGCAATGATAACGAGATTGGGGTTTTAGCTTAAACAGAAAGTAGGAAATCCAGAACGTAGAGCGAAAACGATGTCATTGGAAAATGGCGTACTCATTCTGTCTCCGATTTACCTATACTAAATTCCTTATCGAACGAATCCACTGAAAAAGTGACGTATTTCGGCAATTTGTAGAAGTTTGCGAGTTTCCTAGGCAAATTACAAACGGACGGCGTACACAATTTACCGGTGACAGATACAAAACGTGGAGTGCGAAACGGCGATTCCGATATGCTCGATTGCGCAAAGGCGGGCGCGAGTGCGGGCTAGCGGGCGAGGACGCGAGGCGCGAGCGAAGCGGGTTCAAGTGCAGGGTGAAGGTTCCGCGAACCGCCGCCGGCTTGTCACGCTAAAAAATATCCTTTTCTTATACGTTTTATAACGAACGAAGCCCTTATATTATGTTACCTTTTTGCATCATTATTATTTTTGTAGCTCCATCTTAATATAGAGCTTCGGTTTCTTTACACTGTAGTTATGGAGAATAAAGAGATTATTAAAAGTACTTTATTGGTTACAGAATGTATACTTTGCTACATCATTCATTATGCTTTTTATTGCTCAAGTTATTTAATAGGCTTGTTCTTATACAATCTATTTATAAGATACTTATGGCCGGTTTCCCAGCTACGTTTAACCATTCGTTAGTGTTTTTGGTTCTATAAATTCATGAAATGCGTTTTTTCAGTAACTTCAGTTTTACTCTGTTGAAACTTGAATGAATCTAGGTAACGAGAATATAAGTGAAAACCTCAAAAACCTATTATTATTAGCTCATGACTCTTACAGCTCGTAGGTAAGAAATATAATTAGTGTTAGGTTGAACTGTAAGTTACAAAGGAGTAAAACTCAAGTTAGGTTGTTCGGAAACGCATTTCATGATGTTGTTTTAAAGTAAATGGAAAACCGGCCGTAAGAAAGTTCAATTATCTGTCATATTTAAGAATTCTATTACTTTTCGATAAAATTTAAAAATTTAGTAAAGTAATACTGTCTTATACTCATTACCTCTAGCAAAACAATAAAATATTAGATATTACTAGTTCGCGACCGTTGGTAATCCGTCATAAATATGCAATTTATATGTAAGCCACATAGACATAGAGTAGCGATGTATTCCGAGAAAGGAATTACGCGGAGCACATTAGAGTGTGTATCAAACACTCAATATTTGTGATGAGTCAACGAGCCGTGGTATCGGAGGCAAGAGGCATTGGAGATGTTAACGGGCAACCCACTTCTCTGTTGGCAGCGTGACTGTGCCTACCTCGCCAACTGACAGCCGAGAGATCGATCGCTGTTTAATTCAATACACTTTGATAATGCATAAAATTGTTTATTTATTTATTTACACTTTGTACACAAGGAAAATAATCACAAAAAAAAGATACATATTGAGCATTGGTAGTACAGGCGAGCATAACTCTAATAGAGTTTTCTTACTGCTAACCTTTCGATACAAATTAGATGTTTAGCAGGTAATGAATGATGATGTGCAAAGTAAAATAAACACTTAAACAGTAAGGTTAACAAAAGCATACACTATATTATATTATATTAGCTACATAAATATTAACATAAAGATATATACAAAACAAATATACCTACATACATACATACATACATACATACATTTTATGTAATCATTAACAGAATTTATGTAAACAATTTTATTTTTTCAATTGTTCGTACTTAAGAATTTGATGTTTTGTACAGAAAACTTTACAATTTATCCTTCCTTTAATGGAACAATTACTCATAGTTGGGTATTCATTTGTTATAACGTAAAACTTATCTAGTTATCGTAATTATATCACGTCTTCGACCTTGTAAATAGTTTTTTTTTTGTAAAAACTACTAAAGCTCCTAATAATATTTATTTTCAAATAACTCTTAACCAAACAAACTTAAACTACAAATCATAAATATTAAGAATTAATTTGAATGAGATTAGTTGCAATATAACTGGTCACACGAATTCAAGCAGTGCTTCTTTTATGGAGCCTATTAAGTGCTCGACACCTTATACGGTGCGGTAAAAAAGCCTTATTGGCTATTCTTATTCGAAACTACACTAAATGGTAGCGCCTTATTGCCTAATACGCTCGCTACATCCCATTTAAACGTCCGTCTGCAGAGCCTGCGGGATCTCTGCCAGTCCTTGCTGAATAAGGAAAAGGAAGAAGACGATTTGTATGTTTATATAACGTATGTTTAGGATGTGGAACTGTTTCGTTATTATCTGTTTGTCGCTTGTCACGAAGACGATCGTCGACAAGGTTGCCGAGCTTCCGAGTTCTTTGTTTTGTTGTAACGCTTCGCACTTAACCTGCGGAATCACGCTTAGTGGTCGGCGCGACGGCTAAATAGCTGGATGAGGTTTTTTCCGAGCCCCTTTAACGTTGTCCACGCGTTTTAACCGCAAAAACTCAAGGCTACGACGACTCAGTTCACGGACTCCGATGTACTATATAACTTAGTTATATTACGACCTCTACCGCAGAATGATTCGTCAAATACCGAAAGTTAGTAATTGGAAAACAGTACGGTAATTTATCTTGTCCGTGCCGCGACATAGACAAGGTAAATATGTTAGGTGAACTTGGGTACGAGGCGAGGTGAGCTTACTGACCGCGCATTAATAACGCGGCGTCAATATGCGCGCGCAGACCTCTGCCGTGATAGAATGCGCTCACGCCGCCGGCCGAGGTGACGCCGCGCCGCCGCGCCCGCAGTCGCGGACCACGCGCCGACACTTCCTGAGAAAATGGCAACTTATGGGGAACTGAATCTGGGCCTCGCAGGTGCCATTGACCTGTGCAACTTGCCACACTCGACGCACATGTGCCGCCATTCACATTTCATATTTACCTATACATTCGACAAATCCCACTCACAGAGTATGCTGCACTGCGATCAATTTCTTTCGCCAAAAATTACAATTTTCTAATTACATTTATTGTAGTGTTCAATAGGTTTTTAACTATAATTACTTCAAATTAAACAAATTATAAAACAACATTTGTCCAAACAAGTAATACTTCATTCAAATAAGATAATAACATGGGAATATCCGCTTGCAAGGAGTCCGTGCAGGCAGGGGGCGGGCCGCCGGCTCTCGTTTCGGCGTCCGACATCGCTGGCACACATCGGTGGCCTCAGAACCGTTATGAGACCACCAAAATACTACAGAAAAAAAGCTCCCAACTGTTTTCGTTTCACTTGTTATAATTTCGTGACACCAATTTATGCATAAAGTTAATTAGAAATTATTCTTTGAATTGTAATGCAACTAACTTAATTTAAAAGTAAAGAATACGCATTATGCAACGATATTGCAGAATAAATAGTTGTATGTGACATCATTCATTCATCAGCCGGGGTCCGAGTATCGGGCAGCGGGCGCGTTACTAGAAACCGGCATGTGCATGCATATGGCGAAGCGCAGAGTACCTTGTCTTACGGCGGAATAGTTATTAGTACCGGCGAAGCAGCTCTGGTCGCGAGTGTATAAGAAACCTCGCCTCGGCTCGCCACCTGAATGTCAATATTAGAATATAACCGAGCGCCGATGCCGGTCACAATGACCGATAAAGAGAACCACTCGAATATGACCCTACTCGGAGTCAATTTAAAATTCACATTCAAAAGAAACGAGCTCTCTCGGTACCCGTCGCCACCCGATGGTATGTAGGTTAAGATATTATTTAGCTGGTGTTTTTTGCCGGTACAACTTTTTATTACAATAGTTATCTTCTTTCATGTCAATCAGCATAGTCATAAGGCGTGAAAGTACTGACGTCACCGTACCAAATTTTGTCCAGTTAATGTATTAATAGCGCGGGCTATCGAAAGAGACTTACAATATCTAACATACATAATATGTACGTGGGAAAGACATAGCCCACTTACGTTTATTGCGGCGTCTCAAAAAAGCCTTTCTATTGTGTGAGTATTTTAATTTTGACCATTCATTACACTGTTATTCCGACTCGATATGAATCGACTTGCCACTTCTTATTATTCGAATATATTTACATTCATGTGAGTGGTGACCCAGTTTGTAACCGAATATTGAAATAAGTATTAGAGGCCTTCGACTGCCACCAAAATTATCCATTAACTTTATTGACGTGAAGGTCTGCAAGAATGTCTTTTAAAATGTCACAAGATCGTTAAAACACAAAAAATGTTTAACAAATTAGATCACACATTTTCTATGTCATAGTTGTTCTTAAGTAGGAATATTATATTAATTATTATTTTTGTAGCAAATAGAACATACAACGGAAATCATTTACAATAATTTTCCCTCGCAAGATTTCTTTCTTAAAGTTTCAATCTCCGACAAATGTTAACAAACGCCTACGTTTTATATGTCTACGTATTTTATATGTAGCAAAGTTGTAAAGGCTCTGAACTACCGGTGGTGTAGAATGAAATCGCAGTTATCATTTACAAAAGAGCGGGGATTGCCTGTAGCTT
>NW_013527915.1:5569511-5573480 GCF_000836215.1 Papilio polytes
GGATAAATGTCGATTACGGTCAGTGATTCAGTGCAAAGCGGTCGAGCGTCTGTTATGCAATAGTAAAAATTTTAATTAGGCAATTACCGGTGATGTCTAAGTTTTTGCGGCGGCTTGAGCGGCGAGAAGGCCCGGGTGAGTGTTCATAATGTCCAGGTTGTTTTATCGTGCGGAACGTGCGATGTCATTGTCCTGCGGCGAGGCGAGGCGCTTGCAGCTCCGCGCGTCTCGCGTCTCGCCTCCCAACGCTTCGCTCACAACTTTTCACCGATCTTTTTATTGCTGTACTCAAATCTATTCAACAACATAATACTTTAAGCGGTCACAGAACATCGCTTGAACGTTTTGTAAGCAGATCAGGCGGCGTCAAAGAGATCTTTCGATAATTCGTTCGATCGGACCGACGTGAAATAATAAACGTTGTTTTAATATTTAAAATAGTTGCATTTTTTATAGCCACCTGTCAATTGATGAAACTAATGCTTTAGATCGTTACGATACATGAATACGATGCAAAAACGTTAAAAGAAATACTCAACTTTTTCCCTGAGAGCATTACTATGTCCGAGCTTATATTTTTTCTATATTTTTTTAATCTTAAAAGGGACTCGGTGGAAATAATATGTCTGAGGCCCGGCATGAATTATTCACACCCGAGAATACTCGAAGGAAATTGAAAAGGAAAATCAATAGCAATGCTTCACTGAGTAAACAGACTTGAAAATAGGGTGATGTAACATTATTACCTAAATTTACACACACATACGCCAAATTTTTACATGACATTATTTTATAGGTATTATAATAATGAAATGTATATAAAGCGGTATAAAGATATTTTGCGGATTAAAACTATTGCGTCTTATTTAATGGTTAACAATTTATAAGACTTCTTTTGTACATTTATGAGATGCAGGAGGAAATAAAATGACAAATTTTGAATTTGAAATTTTCCCTTTACGCATTACTTTGTAAGTTTTATACCAAGTTGCTTAAAAAGATTTCGCACCGTGTCACAATGTAAGCATACATAGATAACTATTAGCACCTTCTGATTTCTATAAAGTACAAAAATTAGATTTGCTTGTATATTAAGTTTATAACTTTTAAGAACTTATTTCCTTGTAAAGTGCTTCCTTGAGCTTAAAGTATACGTGATCAAACATCTTCGCCTTGAAAAATGATCTGTAGGCTTTTTGTAATCTTTTTTATTATGTAATTACAGTAATTATGTTTAGTAAAATATTCATACAATTAATGATATAGGTAATGAGAGATGTTTACAAAAGACCTGCGCATGACAGCGATTTTATACTTTGATAAAACTGTCTGATACAGTCACTTCCTTACTTTATAATTTGTTTCCGTGTTATCAAAAAATACATGTGAAAAATTGATTTCAAAAATTTCATTTTGTTCCTAATTTAGTGTTAGATATAAACACTTCTTAATTCTAACAGACAGAGGATTTCACATCGCGACTACTTCGTTGCTATTCCGCACTCCTAATCAATAGGCCATTGGCTCTTTCTTTATAATGTATCTTAGATTCCGCTGGGAAATACAGTAAGAACAATAGTTATTCTAATTACTGTGACTAGTGCTGATTCAGTCGTAACGTGGGAATAACACGGCACATTTTATTTGAAAATTCGCGATTAGAACATGACACATGTAATCACAATTTGATGTTATATCACTAAAGACAAAGTAAAATAAACTACGAAGCTACTAACGGAATTGTTAAACTGTTTAGTGACACATTAGTTGTGTTGTACTATTTATGCGAAAGCGTAGCAGCATTAACAAATCTCTTGTAATTATAAGCTACGGGGTTTCGTTTAAACAGTACAACTCAACTAATGTACTTGGAATCTAAGCCAAAAAAATGAAGTTTTTTTTTATTTGCAAATACAAATGGTAATTTTACACCAATCGTATTATTGCAAGTATTATTTATTACAATATGTAATACGTTTTATTTGGCTACAGAACTAATATAATTTTCCGCAACGTCCAGCACTCGCACCGTATAACCGGCTTATCTCGTTCATGGATCTAAATCGATTTATTTATTCGTTGATCGTACATAAGTATTGTGTAATTGTATGATTCTTTAACCTCAGTAATTTTAGTCAATACATAGGTAAAATCCTTTGGAATGCGGTCTGCCGCCTACGCACGTCGCAGTTCCCGTAGTCCTTGTTTCTACAGCGGTTAACTTAGCAGTGCCATGTTCAATATATTATTTAGATGATTTTACAACGCCGGTAATCCCTATATGAAATATGGAAATGAAAATATATTTTCATTTATGTTTTGCCTATATCGTGACTTGAGTCATATAAATCCTCGCATATTACATAAAACTAACAGTAAAACCATTGCTAATTATAAATTGATGTAATACAGAAGTAGATTGAAGCTCCCTTCAACTTGAGTATATATATTCTTGGCTAGGTTTGTTATTTTTGCAGTGGATAATCACGATAATCTCTTACTACATGTCATGTTATTGCGCACGAGTTGTAGAAATGTTCGCCTCGTTCGATCAAGACAAGTGGTATTTTCTTTACGGTACACACAACCATTAATACACTAATCTGTGTAGAATATACAAGTCATTTTGTTTCTAATTTCCTGTCTCGACCACTCTTTTATGATTACTTCGGGGATTAAGCTCAACTGTAAGTACTCTCTAATTGGACGTTTGGAAGAAATAGTGTTTCATGTTTGCGTTAGATTTGTATTTACTGTAGTTTTGCTTATCTATTTATTAAAGTGTAGTTTGTATAAAAAATTAAAGTTGTGTACTTCTCTCAGAGTATTTTTTTCATAATCGTAAACACATATTGCTACTTCAGTTTTAAAAGGTCATTATGTTACTGTACGAAAAGTTACTTGCGTAGTTTATACCCACGGTTGACTCGTTACAAGTCGAGACGAAATGTTGATCAGCAATCGATAACGGACTGATGAGAAGAAAGGCGATATTGTGTCGGCAGGAAAGGGACGGGAGGGGCGAGGGCGCGGGCGCGGGCGCGGCCGCAGCACCGACTTACTAAATCAATATTTGCGCAGATGCCGGCGCAAGAGCATGTTATGCTCGTGGCGACCTAAAATTCATACAGCTTATATGGCAATGTTAGCGGTAAATTCTCTCAGCGGCTACTTGTAATCCTTCAAATGTGGGTCGCTGCTGCACGCATTACTTGACCCCGCGCCTCTCCACATAACCTATTACTATCAAGACGCAACGCTGATATAAGATTCGATATTCCTGTACAAGTATTCGGAACAATCTATTCAGCGATGTATTGCGTTTGAACCTTCTTAATCCTCATTATACAATACATATTGTTATTTAATTGTTATTACAAGAAAAATTTTCATCTATAATTTATTTCTGTCAAAGCTTTTCATTCTTCGTAATAATACGCCGTAATTCATACCTTTACGAGCAAGAATTCCTGAAGTTGTAAGAGAGCTTATGAGCAATTATACGCGGGAGAGTTATTACTTAAGTTACGACGTAGAATATCATTACTAATGGCACTGTCATTAAAACTCTTAATAGGTTCCATTCGAAAGCTCTCAGGTTCCCTAGGCTATAAGATAATCATTAATGCGAAGCTTTTACAACTGGCTGCGCCTGGGCCGCGGAGGTCCGCGCATTAAACGACTGCTGCGTCTTTTTGTAACGAAATAGAATTCTATTCCACATATTTAATAGATGTACGTACTAACACAAGCGCATGTTTAAGCACCTTTTTTCCTCGTCGCGACCGCAAGTGAAAAGGAATAGCATCGTTTCCTAAGCGATGACCACGACTCCCGTGTAATATGATAATGCGGCGAATAAATGTTTCACGTCTAGACTCCTCGCTATCGTTTTTGTGCGGAACCTGTTCCTTATAATGCAGTTCCAATGAGAAAACCGAGCCCCTCGCCTACTATTGTTGTTCGTGT
>NW_013527915.1:5574643-5580974 GCF_000836215.1 Papilio polytes
TTCGCCGCGGATCATGATTTGTACGATAAATTTTTTTCAACAAATTGTTTCGCACGATAACGTTGAAATTTAAATTCAAGTAAAGCACTAAATAGCTATTTGTAGTTTCGATGCAGATTGTCAATCACCGCGCGATTCTGTCGTGAGACGAATCGCTCCGCGGCCATTAGCATATTCGTCTGTAATAAAAGAATCTGGGCGATATAGATAAATCGAAAACAGAACGACATGGAAATGAGATAATTCGACGGTGTATTCTGGTGGAATATCAAGCCAGTGTAACGGTGTTGGGGCGTCTAGCTCGGATTTAGCTAAATTATTCGGACTACGTTGTGTCTACGTGCGGTACTCGCTGCGCCAAGAGACCACTGACCAGAGGCCACATTAAGGTCAGCTTAAAGCAGGCCGTGAGACATTATGCTTAACACGCTGATAAATGGTAATGCGAACGACCAAAAAATATATTAAAAGATCGATCGATTGCACGCATTATTCTGTGCACACATGTTCTAATTTACGTATTCATGTTATATTTACTTTAAAACAATAGCAAATTGTAGTTGGTAAATTCTGTATGACGGGTGAAGGGCAACTTCAGTGAATAAAATGTTCATTGCTCACAGAATTAACTTCAATTCTAAATACTTATGTCTTATTAAAAGTATAACAATGAAATCGCTTTTTATCGTATGTGTATACATTTAACTTAAACTCTTAATTAATGAATATAAATAAAACTTTTTAAAGTGTCAGTTATCAACATAATATTTTACTGTCACAGAAAGTACATTAAAACCGCTACTTAAACCAGTAGATGTTTTTATTGCGATAAAGTATGCAGAATGCTTTAAAAAAACCCAGGCACTGTTATGTGGTGTGGTGGTCTAGATAGTTTTTATTAACATCATCTGACACAAAATTTCGCGAGTCAACGAACTCGCAAGAGGCTGTTCAAACGAAGCTAATATTTGTGCTCTTCCTACTTGCTTCCTTAACGGACGCGGTCGCCTTCTTATAAATTCCTTACGTGGAATTATTTAGCGTGACGTAAACTGTTATTGAGAATGAAGCAATTTAATTAAAAATTACACGAGATGTAATTGCGTCAAGTTATCGTGATTTAACGATTACAATGATCGCTCGACAAGCGTCTGAAATATGTTAAATACTGGAGCTTAGTATGCGGGTGAGCATCAGTTGCCGTTAATCGACCGCTACACTTGCACGACAATTATCGCCTAATAACGAGTGAGGGTGTTCGTGGCCGAATGTAATGGCGAGTCGCGCCGTGTCCACGACTCGTATGCTAATCACTTGTAATTTACGAGGCTCGATAATCGCGAGACGCGTACGTGCGGGCATTGTGCGAGCGCGGCGCGGGTGCGGGTGCGGTGCGGTGCGGGCGCGGTGCGGGATGTCTGCGCGTCGCCGCACGTCCACACGTCCACACGTCCGCCGCTTTACAATGCAACAACTCCCTAATCAATCATAGCACTAAATTATACACGACATCACACCTCTTACGACTGTTTTTTCTTATCCTTTTATTTTAACGTTCAATTCCAATGTAATAAAAATAAATTTCGTTATGTTCCAATTAAAGTACCCTTTTTCAATGTTCGAATAGTTAATTTTTTTTAATTATTTTACCGTTAAATTAACTTCGAGCTTTTCCTTTCGGAAGCTGTTCTAACGATATACGAGTATCTATATTATATGCTACATTTCAAACACAACGTGTTAAAGTCAGTGGTTGGAAGTGAGCTTGACAATTCAAAATGTGGGTCTATCTTTTGCGATCAGTGATATGAGACGTCTGAATGGCTGCATATCGCGGGCAGCATCGATGGCGGCACGTAGCACTGCCTCACGGGCGCGGCTGGAGCTTGCCTGCCTAGCATGACCTACCCATCTCGTCTCGCATCTAAACTTTGACCGTCTACCAAATCTCGTTTAAATTACATCTCTTATATTACTTATTATTTTAATATACAATTTAGCATTTGGAATTGTAACTTTACAGTATTTTAATACTTAGTGTTTCTATTTTTCTAAAGTATACATTAAAAAAATGTTTATTCCAAGTTTTTTGTTAATGGAAACATTGAAAACGGAAAGACCTTACCTACAATGCTTTTAAAATTAATGTGAGTTGTAAATAAGATTAATATATTATTGTTTATTCTAATTTATTGGCCTTATAACAATTTCGTACATTGTTATTATAATTAAAACAGTTTGGTTAATTAGGAAGTACACTTTTATTTATAGTTTATGTAAATGTAAAGAAAATTCTGCACCCAGTCTAGTTTAGTACTAGTACCTACTAGTTTAGACTTTAATTAACACAATTTTATAGTATTCATATGTAGTATTTACTCTGAGGTATAATCGATAGCATAATGGGAAGCAATGTGTCCATTAAATCATGTTCAAGAAATCGGTGTCAATGCTCGCTGCGGTTGCAGTGGTCCGAAATGATGTGTTGGGCAACAGGCAAGAGCGGCGGCGAGCGGGGCCGAGCACTCCGCCCTCCGCCCCCGCTCGCCCCCTCCGATACCTTCCCAATTTCCATCGCTCTTATTTTATTAAAACTCTTTGCTTTACGAGTGTTGTTACAGAGAGATGCTGCGATAACAACGATCTTTATAGTCCGAGCGCTATGAGATAATTGCGAAAGCGTTCATCTACATTGAACCTTTCTCGATTTTAAGCTTACTTTCCGTTACATCTTCAAAAAATCGTACGCACAGATCTTAAATGGACATCGTCCAAGTACAGTTACACGTGTAGCGAGTGAGAACGTCGGCCATCGATGCCGTGCTCCTCTTTCTTTCAAATTTCGGTTTATTTTAATCACATTAACAGTTACGTTCGACGCATACCACTGGAACGAATGGTACGCCAAATTACACCTGAGAAATAGGCTCCCATTGTGTAGGTACACTCAGAAAAACGGAGTCCCCCACTTGGATCGGATATTATGATTCGTTCACGCACCCAACCATAATATTATTCCGAGTTTCCGCGGAGCAAGAGAATAAAGTAGGCTTAACGTCATTTTGTATAAGGGAAATATTTAAATGTATACAAACTGCGGTAACAAAGAGATCAGAGTCACTTAAATGATATCTTAGTACACAATACGTAAGAAAAATAATACATTCTTTAATAAAACGTCACCAGATATCAAAGATAAATAAATACATAGGAGAGACGAGCAAGATTTCTCTGAGAGTACACACAAATCTTCACGTGTCGAACGCACATTTTGGATAAAGCAAATAAATAGACGTTAGAGAATTGTGTGCGCCCTCACCCTCCTCCCGCCATCGCCGAGGTGACTTGCGAGAGCGTCTAGACGGAGGGAACCTTCCTTATACATATATACCGACAGCAACAACAATACCTTTGATTTGAGCAATTTACCCCGCATCGATTACTCGCTAAAATTGGCAAGTCGAGTTACTAATGTAGCCGCAGTTAAAAAATATAGTCATAACACACCTTCTAAGCAACTTCAGAAATATAACAAATTAACGTTTCTTCGCATATTAAATATTCAGCTTTATAACAAAGAATTAGGCATCACGTAATATATTCGCAGTGATTAACATTCCAAATATTTCATAAGGCAGTAATTAACGCTTAAAAAAATCTTATTGCAGAAAAATGCAAATTTCATAAAATGGTAAACGGTTTTTATTTGCAATATTTAAGCACAATTACTTACATCATATTGACGGCACATAAATTCTAATTAGACTTATGTTAATTGTAAACTGGTCGTAACAAATAAAGCTCTGTAACTTTCAATACTTTATTCCACTTATCATTAGTATCGGAGGCTCACTTTATTAAGTGGCAATGTGTAACAATGCATATTATGTAACAACAATTGAACGAGTATCGAAAGACAACAGTTGGAGTGTGATATTAAGCATAAGGATATATATCCGGAGTTGTTAAAAACATCGCTTGCGGAGTGTAGAGCGCGAGATTTGCTGGGGCTGGGGTGCTCCCCCGCTCCCGCCCTGCGCAGTCCCCGCTGTGAGGAGTGCGCGTCCCCGATGCTGCTTGCCGCGACACATATTCCCGCTATCCCTCGTTTCCCTCCCGACTCCCGAGTCCCGCGATACATTTCTACCTCTATTCCGCCGCCCGAGAGCTTCTTTAGTTATTTTGTTACGAGTACCTTCACTTCATTTCATTCCACCCCTCCAATTAAGATTGCAAGAACTTTTCGCTTTTGAACTTCGAATGAAAACAAAATGTTTTCTGTTGCGAAGTTCAATTTAGCCTTAATAAGCTTACTTCGCGGCCGGATGTACTAAAGTGCTTCATTCAGACCAAGTTTTTTAATATTCGCTTTCTCGAGATTGAGAAGGAAGTTTTTGTTCTTAAATCGTATTGGGTGTAATAAACGTCTTGATTACTAAGTTTGGTTTAATTAGCTTTTAACATTTAGCTTTGAATGAAGTACTTTATTATTTTAAAGGAAGTATTGAAATACACGTGGTCCGTGTGTTGAGATGCACAATCTGTGAAGAACGTAGGCTAAAATCATACTCACACTTATATTATAAATGGAAAAATTTGGATGAATGGATGTTTGCTTCAGCATATCTCTTAAACGGCCTAGCGGATCTCGATGAAATTTGGCACATATGAAGACCATTCTGGAAGACACCATAGACTACGTGCTTTTAATTCGGACGTCGAAAAGCTTTTTTGAAAATACCTGTTGATTTAATCAGTTTTCGATGAAAATGAAGATAAAGATGTAATAGTTGTTGTGGTTGTTGCAGAGGCAGAGGCAGAGGGAGGCGATGGAGGCGAGGCGCGCGGCGGCGCTGCTGGCGCTGGCCGCCTGCGTCGCGTGCTCACAGGCAGGTCAGTACCACCATCCAGCCATACTGCCACCACACACCACACACCACACACCACACACCACAGACTACCACATACAGCCAATACTCACCGGATATTCTATCCATCTTTGTTTGAACGACGACTTTCTTGACATACAGCTATGTATATTACACAATAAATTCACACACTATATTGGAAGTATTATGGGAGCCATTTTTTGTAAGTATATAAGATAATATAGCTAGTTGTACATAATTACAATTAGTATGATTATGAATTGATTTTTTTGCGCGAAAAACGGTTATATTTAGTAGCTGTCAGATCTCAACTAATGCTCTGTAAAAAAGATGTTGCATCTAAAAAATTATGAATGTCAAGGTTATATTCGTTAAAAACTACAAAAGCATTTGAAAAATTGTATAAAGCATGTGTAGAAGAACAATGATATCATTGCTATTTTCTTTGCTATCAATTGTAATGATTTATGCACAATTTGTAGTAATTATAAAGCCATGTCGCTAAGTCCACTTCAGGAGTGTGAAACAAGCATAACAATACTATCAGTAATGTATTTAAATCGCGTGCGACGATCTTAAAATGATTGCAAATTAGAAGGCGAACAGTGTTCCGTTTGCTAACGTGATTGACTAAGCCAACGGAGTGAATGTAATTTGAATTTACTAACGAATTTAAAGATAACAAGTATCAAACAATCAGAAAAGCTGCCTTTCAATATTCTCGTAACTCGTTAAATCACAGTGTAGCTGGATCCAATATATTTCACGATTTATTTCACATTCGAGTGCAGCCTTTAGTCGATTATCGAACAGGTTTTTCGAGGGCGTTGATCTTTTAGCGATTAATTATGCACCAACGCCCGGTGCATCTAATTATTTTTTTCCGGGTAATTGAACAAAGGATGCGCTTGTATCCTGCCTCGTCGTGACATATGTAACTTGTGAAATGAGTTAATGGCGTCTCGGTAATGTATTATGACTATTTATGTGCGGTTATTGTATAAATATTTGCTCAGCCGAAATCGAATGTAACCGTTTTCGCGCTAGCCGTAGTGGCCGGAGCCGGGCCCGGTTTGTGCGATCTCTCTCCACCTAACAGTAAAGGTCGGCGCGCATTCTCTCGCGGTGCATGTTATTAGATAATGCTATTTCGGTTCGCGAAGATTTAATATACGTGGCACGGTTAGTTCGCAGAAATCGCATAGAACTAATGGCATACATAGGAAGTATATTCAAATGCGGCCGATGTTTAGGTGTACCGTGTGAACTTCATCGCGCATGGCGGCCACGGCCACATTCATTCATTGAAACCACGATCCATATTAATGCAGTACAAATTTTAAATTCACGCTGCCTCCTCATTTCGATCGCCTCGACCCATGTCTCTAGGCGCACGAATTCGCATTAAATAGTTTTTGTTCGTGCAGTTATTTTTAGAATAG
>NW_013527915.1:5581013-5598592 GCF_000836215.1 Papilio polytes
AAGCAAACACTTATTTATGATCAAGTCATTCGATTGGACGAAATCAATTTCAATTTACCGTTGCGTTGACTTTTATACATCTATGAATGAGGCTATTCTCAAAAAATGGAAAAATATTATAATTAAAAGTCACATCGGACAAAAACTGGATGCTGACGGCTGACGACATTCCTGGCGACCGTTAGGTGGACGAGCTGGCGCAAGCGACGCGGCGACGCAGCGGCGACGATAACGGCCCGACGCGATCTGCAAGCTCGACGCACACGCTGTCAACTTTCATCCTAACCGATTGCCTCCACCAAATTAACAAATGTTCTATACACATTTACAAAAATCTGGTGACTGGTGGTTTACAAAAAAAAAATGATGTGTTACAAACAACATCGCAAAACTTATTTTGTGCCTCAAAAAACCCAAAACATACAGCTAGATATGCTAATTCACTTGCGTAGATCATATTTTATACATTCTTATAAATCACAATCTCATCCATAATAATAGGTATAAAAATCAACGGTACTATCGAATCTGTTTATGTTCGTTGATAACTAAGAAATAAACCGCAGTGTTATGACTGTCAGCAAAGTATCAACTCGGCGATAAAGCTTCGGTTCGTTGTTAACGACGTTATCCGTTACTTTAATTACAGCTTTGTCGCCGGCCGCTCAGCTAATTATACGCACTGAAACGGATATGTAAAACGACTTTAGCGTATTGGTCGATCACAAGTCTCGCTGATTCGTGTCAGACATCCTGGCCGGCTGTTGCTAGCTTTAAGTCGACATAAAAAACAACAGTAAAGCTTTCTCGGAACAATATAAATGTTAGAATATAACATGGCCATTTAATGTCTCCATAAAAGATCGCACTAATTGCATGCTCAATGTTTTAAGAAGAAAAAAACAAAATAAAGATTGTAACCCTTGTTTGTTAAAATATCTCAAGCTCATAAAAACTGTATAAACATAACAAAAAGTTTTTCAAAGTCTTCAAATTGCACATGTAACATATGCTTAAACTCAAACATGGCGACAAAAGTACAATTACTTAATGAGACATTATATTATAATACATCCTTATAAAATTGTACCTGTATTTATTAATTTAAATTTATTTTTTTTTACAAATTCCAGCACCGACGGCTAGCAATCAGACAGCACTAGATTTATATGAAGGTAAGTGTACTTTATTTCTAAATGTTTTTATAAGCACATAATAACTAGGTGCAAGACACAAACAATAATTATATTTCAAATATATGGTATTCTGTTTCGTTCCGTATTTTACTGAATTCATTAAAATAATATAATGGCATTTTACCGGCATAGTGTGTGAGGTCAAAAAACATTGCTAATTATAAATGATCTTAGCAACTTACCCTCACCACAATGTAGCTTGTAATTTAAATAACTTTAGCCTTTCTAATAGGTTGCCAAATGCAAAATTATTATTCAAATTAGACCGGTTGCTCTTGAGATTAGCACATTAAACAAACACTTCATTTGGTTTTAATATATTTATAGGCCTTCTAAAAGACATTGAGTTTGTGTACTCACATACCAAAATGACTTAAAAGTATTAATATTAATATTATTTACTATTTCAGGAGCACCGGAAGGCTGTTACTATAACTTTCAGCACTACGGAGAGGGCGACCGAATAATGACGAACGAACCTTGTCTCAACTGCACGTGCCACAACCGAATGTTAATGTGTTACTTGAGGGTTTGTCCCTTCACGAAGCCTATTGGACAGGATTGTACTGTGGAGAAACGGGCCGACCAGTGCTGTCCCATCGTCACTTGCCCTGACGGTAAATAACACAAAATATATGAATAATCATAAAGTTTTAAGACGCGTGCAAATTATGATGATTTTTATTAAATAACGGTACTTCGTTCCCCATTTAAATAAAAATGTAACTTGTATGTTATCGAAACATTGTCTCGCTCAACTTTCAATGGAAACTACATATTGAATAGTAGGTACTTGCAACGAAAGTATTTTCTCTTGAAGTATTATTTTGAAAGCGACTCGTCCCTTATAGCGGGACATAAGTGTGTGCTGTGCATGCTACTATAAAGGAATTAAAGACCTATGTATTTTTTTTTTAAATTTGATTTCTTAATGTTAAAAATATGTTTTTTTTCAGTACCAGTTGACTTGCTGACGTCTACCTCTACATCTTCGCCAGCGGAGTACGGAGCTACTGGAGTGGGCCATCAAGACAAATATGGTTGTAGCATTAATGGCAGATATTTCTCTGAAGGGTCTAAAGTGCCATCAACACCTAACAAGCCTTGTGAACATTGTTATTGCATTCGAAACATGACCACGTGTGTGATGCAAGAGTGTACCTTACACGTTGATGGATGTGTTCCTATTTATCACAAAGACGTTTGCTGCCCTGTCAGATACTCATGTGGTAAGCACATTTAGTTAATTTTAATGTTACAAAAATATAAATATATATATATGTTGGTCTTCCATGAAAATAAATAAATAAATAAATAAGAAAGCATCAGTAGCTTAACAAAAATTTTTCAATTCCAGATCACCCAGAAGATGACATTAAACTTTTGGATGATATGACCACAACTGTACGACCAACTCCTGGATTTTTACTAACCACAACAACGTTGTCTCCGGTAACGCAAGTATCACAGGATTGTGTGCATGATGATCAAATATTCGCTGATGGTGCATTAATTAAAACTGAAAAAGCCTGCGAGCATTGTTATTGCATGAAAGGTGATATAGTGTGCGTTGTACAAGAATGTGGAACTCCGATGGAAAATGAAGGCAAAAATTGTACTTCACTTCCACCGCGTCAAGGACAATGTTGTCCAGATACCTATATTTGTGAAGGCGATGAGTTGCCCACTGAACAAACGCTAGAACCCACAACTGAAGAAATTCTAAGGTCAACATCTATAACACCTCCCAGAAAAGGTGTCGAAGGCAGTGGTTATAGAAACGAGCCCGATGAACCTTATACCGATTTACCAATATTTGATACTGTTGAAGTAGAAGGCAGTGGTGAAGATCAATCTACACAATCTATCGATCAATCTGAATCAGTAACTCCGGAAAAACCAACACCAGACTTTGCTGATGAAATGTTATTAACAACTGCCAAGCAATTCGAGTCCAAACCCACAAGTGCAACTGAAATAGATATTGATACTATGGTTACAAAATCTGATACATCGAATGATGAAACAACACCTTCACATGACACTGAGGATGACTTAGTCACAGAGTCTACAAAATTAGATGATCAAGAAGAAAGTAAAACGGTCTCTCAAAATGAGGTTACAGAAACAACACATATTGAATCTCATGAGACCGAAGTTACCGTAAAACCATTATTAACGACATTGAGTGATTTCATTTCTTCTACTTTCGGTGAAGGTCTCATTCCTGTAGAAGATAAATCCGATAAGACTACAGAATCTTCATTTAGAAAAGAAGACGATACTTCAGCTGTACCTGAAATAACAACTCAAAAGTCTTATGATGCATTGATAACTGAGAGCGAATACTATGAACAGAAAGAAACTAAAGAAGATGTTATACCTACAACAGCTGCATCTTTAGTTCCTGGCGAAGTAGATGATAAGAAAGAACAATCATTAGTAACAACAACAGAAATTGTCATGACGGCTGATACCGATAAAGATACAACTGAGAAAGTAGATTCGTATAGTTCATCAACTACGATAAGAATAGAAACAACTAGTCTTAACCCAACGGAAAATGAAGTTGACGAAGAAATAATGCCTATAGTTTCTCCCGGAAGAATTCCTGGGGAAGGAGACTGTCTTCTGAACGGCATTACATATCAAAACACTACAGAAGTACCTAGTACGAATAAATGTCATACCGGTTGTAGATGTGTTAGTAGTATTATCAAATGTGATCCCATCATTTGCAGTGCACCGCCGGAATATGCAAACATGAATAATTGTAAACCTATATATGACTCAGCAGAATCCTGTTGTCCCACTTATATCTGTGATCACACGAAGGAAGATACATTACCAGAATCCCACAGTCAAATGTCTGGTACAGAAAGTCCAAAACCGACTAAAAACGATGAATGTATTGGAGACAAATGTTTAACCGATGAAGATAAACACACTTTAAGCCCAATTCCATCTGAACCATGTACCACTGAAAATTGTGATTTACCTGAAAAACAACCTGTGCTACCAGAATGTGGTAAGGATGGGTGTATCGATACAGTTCCTGTGGTCCCCGAATCTCCTGCAAAATGCGACAAAGAAACAGGTTGTCAAGTAACTGCTGTCACACCTTGCGAAGGTGACAATTGCAAAGATTTCATAACTCCAGAACCCGATACTCACATCTTGTCGCCAGATAACCAAGCCGATGCTATTGAAAAAGAATGCAATAATGACTCTTGCAGGCGTAAAGAACATCCTCAGGATGCTATAATATTCCCCTCTTCATGCGTAGGTCCACAATGTGAAACTAACGCTCAAACTGATTTCATAACATCAGATATAACAAGTGAAATACCGATTGTCTCTGAAGAGGTTACCAAAATAAGCCATGTACCGATCACCATTTCTGCCGAATCACAAACAACAAGAACTGAAGAGAAATTTACTACTTTAGTAGAGGAATCAACTTCTAAGTATGACAGTACAAGTAGCAAGATTGACGTTGAAAAACAAGAACTTACAACCGAGTCTGTTCAATTTATTGACGAAGTATCTAGCACGGGTATTACTAGAGAACCGGAGACTATTACAACCGAACACCCTAAAGTTGAAGAAATTCCCGATAATTCGTTTAACGGTGAATTACATGGCACAACCATAGCTGAAACAGACAAAGAACATTTGACCACTTCCCACGATTTTGAAGCGCCGCAACCTACAATATCAGATGAAAAAACTGAATTACAACAAACTGTTCAAGACCTAGGAAAAGATTTTACTACCTTGCCTCAAACCTCTAGAGTAGAGGAAACTCAAGGAATTACTAAATCTGAAGAAGATAGACGAACAACAATGTCTCAGGAAACTGCTGGCCCTAGTGACAAGTCAGAAACGACAGCTGACCAAGATAAGGCAACAGGAATTGAAGTACACTATGAAACAACACCTGTATATATTGGAGATTCGGCCACAGTAGAGACTTATACCACTGAATCAGTGGTCAATAAAGAAAAAATAGATAAACAAGATACAGAAAAACTATCAACAGCACAAGATAGCGATTACATAACTGAAATTTCGAAGGTTAGCAAGGATGAAGATGTTACAACTCCAGAGTCAGTTAGGGAATATTCCACAAGTTCACCGCAATCTCAAAGCATTGAAGAAAAAACGACAGAAACTTCTATAGAAACAGAAACAGAAAAAGTAACAACTAATTTGCTGGACGAATCGCCAAATATCATAGCTAAAGACGAAAGTACTACATCGGTTTCCGATATTTCAGTAGTTACAACTGGCCAACAATCTGTAACCGAAAGGGCTGAAGAAGCAGAAAAAGATGAACAACCAACTGAACAAAGTATTGAAAACACTAAAGAAGATGAAAGTACACAGGTTTATAATAAAACGCCAGCGGACCAATATGACATAAGCAGTGTTACTCCGGACTCAGATAAATATAAAAAAGATCAACCAAAATCACCTGAGATAGTATATACTACGGAAAATCCTATTTTGGATGTCAAAGAAACAATCAAGGAAGAGTCATCAACTGACCAACCAGTTACTGACAATGTGGTTATCGATGAAATAACTCATCCATCCGGACAAGATCAAATGGAATCCTTGAATGGAATGGCGACAGAAGGCCCTGATGTACATGAACAAGATAGTTTACAAACTATGGCACAGGACGCAGATTTACACACGACTGTGCCAGCAGAAGCAGCCGTCACCAGTAGTGACGAAAAACATTTGGAAACAGTAACCACTGAAAAATCGTTTGAACAAGAAATCAAAACAGAGACACCAAAGCAGTATGAAACCGAAACTATTAAAGTAGTAACTGAATCCGTTACAGCAGAACCAGAAAGAGGAGATGGAATATCAGAAGATGAAAAACTTGATGATGATAAGGAACAGATGTTCACTACAAATGTAGTAAGTGAATTCACAACAGTAAGAGTAGACACTCCGGAACAAACTGTACAAGAAGATGTTGAGGATCACAAAGAAGGAATAACTAATGAGGTAACTCCAACACTGGACCACATTTCTAGCACCGAGACCATTAAAGATACTACAGAGGTTAATACCGAAAGTAATTCGGTTACTTTAGCAGAAACACATAATGCACAATCTGATTCTACAGACACATTATCTTTTGTCACTGAAGAGTCGACTCCAGAACGGCAGGTTGAGTTGACAACGACTAGTCTTTACCCAAGTGAAAAGGAAACAACCGAAGATGCTGAAGGTTCAGGTGACATAACTAAGCAACAAGACGACCTAGACGAGCAACAGACATCTAAACCAACAAAAATACCAGAGGATGTCCTAACTGAAAAACAAGACGTACCTTTGTCGATTACAACAGCACTACCCGATATATCTGATAATATTCTACATACTACCTTACTAGAAGAGCACATTGCTACGCAGTCACCTTCATCACAAGTTACAGAAAATATTGAACAGGATTCTTTACCTACGAGACGTGTCGCAGATCACAATACAGAAGTAACAGTTTCTATAGGAGAAGAAAGTACAACTAAATCATCTCTATTAACTGAAACAATCACCGATAAGTCTGTTTTAACAACAAAAGCTAACGAAATACCCGAGATAGAAGAAGAAAAGGTCACAATTCCAACGCATACTACTGATTTCTACAAAGAAAGTCAAACTACCAAAATAGATCTGATTTCAGAAGAAGACTTTAAAGAAAAGACAACCATGCTACCTGAAGCAGTTACATCAGATCAACATATTACCAACGCGGTAACTCAGAAAGACCCCGAAATAACAATTATGGAAGAAACAAAACCAACAGAAACCCCAGAAAAATTAACATCAAAGGCTATTGTTACTGAACTAGAAGCAGTTACTGAAAAACTTTCAACGTCAGACCTGATAAAGAGTACCGAAGAACCGGAAAAAACTACATCTGAGCAAGATTACACAGAACCTATAATTGAAAATGTAACTACTGTAGAAGATAAATATGAATCTACAGTAACACCTGATGCAGAATTACCGAGTAAATTAGAGACAGAAAATCCCGAATTAACGCAAACTGTTCAAGATATTTCTAGAACAACGGCAGTCCCAGATTTACAAGTTACAGAATCACACATAGATTTAGAAAAAACAACAATTAAAACAATCGAAACAAATATTGATTTAGATGAAAATACCGTAAATATTGAAGATTTATATATTACTAAAGTAACTGAATCCCCCGCCAAAGTTACTGAAACATATGACGTTCAAAAACAAACACTCTCGCCTGAAACATTTGCAACTACACAGCAGGAACCTTTGCTACATGAAACGACTGTACCTGAAATACAATATGAGGAAAAAACTACAGAGAGTGCGGAGAAAATTGGGTACCCAGAACAAATTCCAACGGAGTCTTCAGAATATCCATCTAAACCATCGGACATCTCTACTGTTGAGGACGGTGGAATATTAAGTGACAAAACACAAGAAGAGGTGACTTTACCTGAAGTGATTACGGAATCTGTTATAATAACTACTGAATCACCAAAAATAGAAGAAAACGTAAGAGATACTGAAACTACAGATGAGAAAACAACTGAACAACCTTTGGTTCACATAGATGATGCTGAAAAAGAAATTGATTTAGCAACCGATAAGCCATTAATGCAGGACCATGTTTCCGAGAAACTACCTGAATCTAATGCCTTCGAAGAAAAAGCAACCGAAGAGCCTTTAATGGAGGAACACGTTACCGAAAAACTACCTGAATCTAATGTCTTCGAAGAAAAAGCAACCGATAAGCCTTTAATGCAGGACCATGTTACCGAGAAACTACCTGAATCTAATGTTTTCGAAGAAAAAACAACTGAAAAGCCCTCCGTAAATGCAGACGACCTCGAAAAAGATGTAGATTTTGTAACTGATACGCCTATGATACTGGAACATGTTACAGAAAAAGAAACAGGATCTCATATCTTCAATGAAAAAATACCTGAAGAGCCTATAAAAATAGAAGAAGCTGAAAAAGAATTAGATTATACAACCGACTTGCCTATGATACTCGAACATGCTACTCAGTCACTCCCAGAATCTCATGTCTTAGGTGATTCAGGAAAAACACCTCCTGCTGAACAAGCTGTTACAGAAATACCAGAATTTGTCACAGGCAGTACTAAAGAAAGTGATGAAGTTGGTGACATTCAAGAATATTTAACAACTGAAAAGCCTGAAAAGTCTACTTTAGCGAGTGCAACAGTTATTTCTGAACACAAAGATACGACAACAACTGTTTCATCGGAAGTTTTCATCCCTATAGAAACTTCTTCGTATCTACCAGATAAAGGCATAGAAACTGAAGAAGGTACCACAGTTAGCGACGAAAAGTCCCCTGGAACTGAATCTAAGCCAGTTGAAAGTACTATTTTAACTGAATTACCAGAACTATTAACGACTTCAAAATCCGACGAAGATTTGGGTAAAGTGGATCTCACAGAAGCTACAGAATCATCAATTTCTGAGGTTGATAGTAAGACGTCGGGTACTACACCTATTGTAGACTCTGTACCAACTTACATTTTACAGGAAACAGATATTGAAAAACCGACTACCGATGAGCCTCTTTTAATCTCAACAACTTCTAATGAAAACGAAAAATTAGAAGGTACAACTCAAAAGATAATACATGAGAAAGTTACAGAGATAATAGAACCAAGCACCGTTGAAGAATCACAAGAAACCACATCAGAACGAGAACTAGATACTGTTAAGATAAATGCAAATGGAGAAGATAAGACCATCGCCTATATACCAGAACAATATACAGAAATGCCCGAGCAAATATTTACAGAAGTTCACAAATCTCCGAGTGAATCATCTGAGAGTGATATAACTGTAACGGAAATATCACAAGGCGTCACCCATTCTCCCGATAAATACACAACAAATATTGAAGAAGAACAAACCTTTACTCATGAAAAACATGAACATTTCACAACAATCGCGGAAAGCTTGATTACTCAAGAAGTCGAGACAGGAACAGTTTTACCTACTACTTTGAGTTCAGAAAAAACAACGCAAGAAATTGAAATTAGTGAAGCTCAATCAGGTTCTACCATAGCACCTGAATTACACAAATATACTACTGGATCGAATGATAATGCTACTCCTACATTGATCGAACAGACTGTAAGTAAGGAGACTGTGCAAACAGAACCAGTAACGGTTATGACGCCACGTGACGAATATACACAAGACCATGAAGTAATTAGTGACACAAAAGAAACAAAACCAGATTATTACACTACAGAGAAAATTGAGATAAGCACGCAGGGCGACATTGAAGCATCTACATCAGTTGCTACGGAATCTAGCTTATTGGAATCTAAACCAACCAGTGAAAGCTCACCTCAACCACAACATACAGAAGAAACATCTGAGCAAATAGTTGAACATTCAGAATCTACTCCATACTTCGTTGAATTAGAAGAACATACGCATAAAGGAATAGAAGAGACAACACCTGAAGTTTATCACGAAGATACAGCTTCAACCACATTACCTGAAATTCTTTATCCTGGTAAACTTCATGACGAAATAACAACAGTAAAACAAGAAGCAGAAGAAGCAACGGAAATAACTACTGAAGGACACAATGTTGATGAATCATTAAAAATAACCACCGAAAAGCAAGAAATTGACGAATCAACGATAAAGGAAGCTGTTGAAACTGCAACATCTGGTTCTTCTCATCCAACTCATGATGACAAAATAACAACATTATCGCCGTTACCTACTGAAATTGAAACCGACGTTTCCAAACTGAGCACCGTTTCATATGATAAGGATGCATCAACATTCATTCCAGTAGTAACCACAACAACTTACGAAGAAGCAGAAACACCTAAACAAGAAGAGCCTGCATCAGTCATAGAGAAGGAAAAGGAGAGCGCCCCCGTTAAACCAACTGATGCGATACCGTCCTTACAGGAGACAACGGCGCCTGAGGAAGAATTTATTCCTGCTGTAACACAAGGTACAACTAGTAAAACGACAGAAGATATAACGACCCTTTCACCCACTCATAGTCACAAATTTACTCAACCGGAAGAAAAGCCAATTGAATCCTTACCGTCAACATCTCCTCCAGAATTGCAGAAACCTGGTTTTAACGAAATGTTACCAACAGATGAAATACCTCCAACAGATGAAGACAGTCATTTCCCACCTACCGGTAGCAGTGGGTATGGCCAAGAACCAGATTATGGAGAAGAAGATCAAGCATTTGGACCTGGTACCTGCCGATATGGGGGCAAAGTATACGTATCTGCTCAACAAATACCTAGAGATGATCCTTGTGATTTCTGTTTCTGCTTTAGAAGCGATATTATTTGCTTGCAACAAAGCTGTCCTCCACCTATTCACGGTTGCCATGAAGAACCTATTCAAGGATTCTGTTGCCCACGCTACGAGTGTCCAGTTTCAATGGCAACTACTCTTAACATCACCACGACAACGACAACAACAACGACAACATTACCGCCTCACTTCCTGCCCCACGCTTACAAAGGTGCTGCGCAAAGACGGGGATGTCAAATAAAGGGACATACATATAAAGTAGGAGAGGTGGTACGCGCATCATCGGGACCATGTTTACATTGCACGTAAGTTTTTCTAGTTGCTTATTAATTAAATAGACACTAACTATTCTAATTTTAATATTACCAAGAAGACATTGCAGAGTTGACTTTTAAAAACTAAAACAATTAATAAATATTTCCAGATGCGGCGGAGACGGTCAGATGAAATGCGATCCGAAGGCGTGCACCCCGGAGCCGATGCTGCGGCAGATGATAGCGGCGGCCGTGTCGGCCAAGCGCCGGAGGTGAAATGCCCCCGCCCCTTCTTCAATGATCATCACATCACAGGCTCAACAGCCTATGTGATCATTTACGTCTGTTCTCCTATGCACAAGAATAATGCTCAAATTTCGCGACGGAGTAGATTAAGATTTCGTGTCATATGTAGTAATTGATTTAATTATTATTTAATTTACTTTTCATAAAGCGTCGTGGCACGTTCGACTCGATATTGATGAATTACGAATCAACCGTGACTGTGATTACTATTCATTAAAATATTTTGGTAATTCTTACCACTTATTTTTACATTTTTCTGATTAACAAAACAATTATAATAATTAATCGAGACTATTGAAAAAGTCAGTGCCAAACGGTAGTGCTAGATTGTAAACACCTTTATGATAAATAGATTCTAAATTTAATGAATTTAACATTTATAAAAGTAAATATAGTGACCGATAGATTAAAAGGATGCTGTTTTAGCAATAGGTATCTAAAAGGAATATCAAACTGTATCGGTCACTGCAGATCGCCGAAATCTTGACCATTTACAAACTTAAATTGTTTACCGATATAAGTTTAGTCAATTCTTTGTGTCGACACGATGTTACTACTGCAACAGGTCTAGTATCGTGTAAATGCAAAGTTCTATAAGAATCCCTGATATTGTAAATGCCTTACTTAATTTGTAATAATTTATGTATTTTAGGTGTATAGTACTTAAGCCATGTTTTGAGACCAGTGACTATTTTTATTTAGAAATAAAACGGAGGCCCTCTAAGATGTACCCAGAAAAGTATCAGTCGACGCGCGCCCCCTGGCGGCCTTGGCCGGTGCTTTTCCTAAATCGCGTTTTACAGAAAGCGACACATTATTTTCTTGTTTTCTGTAACTCGTTGAAGAGTAACAAATTTTACTAGCACTCATTTAGTAAAAGTGGCCATCATTTTTAATCGTTTTGTAAAAAAATACGCGTCTAAAACGATAAAAAAGTAAATTGTAGTATATTTTATAACTTTTGATAATAAAGTGCTGGTAGATTTTATAAAATATAAAATCAAACAGATCGAGGTGGGTACGGAAGTCGCAGGCTGTTGTAATCGTTATAATAGTAGATGTAAGCGAACGGTTGCATTAATTCGTACCGATCTCTTTCTGTCTTCGCAGGTTGTAGTTATATTTTGTCTTATTTATTTAAATTTATAGCAATAGCGTTAATTATTATTGGTACTTTCATACTGGTAATGATTTCTACTATTCGAAAAAGTTGACCGCAGTGTATAGAGTTCAACATTTACCTAATTCTTATTTTATTATTTCCTCGTGTCTTGCATGCACCGGATGCACAGGACACGCGTAGCTAAGGTCTAGCAAACTGTACAACTACGAAAGTAAATTTAAATAAAATCCTTACAACACAATCTACATCTTTTTATTTCATCTTAAACATTATAAGCGTAAACTTATTTAACATAAAATATGGATTAAAAATATAAAAGCTGAAAACAGGCAGATCTCTCTGAGCGTTGTCTCTAAAGTTCGCGACCTCTCTTTTTGACAAATATTTCGTAGGAAACGCTTTAGATGATTTAATTAAATAACCTATATTCAGTTAATTCCTGTTTGTTTACATAAACAGCGTCATCTACTATACATAAAGATCAAGTTACACTTCGATTTTCTCGTTCCCTAAATTCTAATATCAAAACTTACAAAAACAATTAGCAGTAGCCACGGATATAAAGCATTTAGATAAAAAAAAATTCAATTCGAAAACTTTGTCGCAGTAAGTAAGGATCCGAGAACCGGAATTTTGGTTTCCTGTCGATAAATTCGGTAAATTAAGCATTCTCAATCATGCGTAGCTAACCATCTTCTTAAAATTCTCAGTTAAAATTAAAAATTCTCAGATTTGTTTTGTAGAACTTTAAAAAAAACGTAGAAAAAGATAAATTGCTATAAGCTGTTGTAATCCCCAATTTTCTTTTAAAAAAATAATTACTTATCTCTGAGTTACGAAAAGTTGCTTACTAGTAAACTATTACACTCGTAGGTATAAAACTTTACAGTTATTGGTATACGAAAGCAACCCAAAACTTGGTACATATAGCGCCATCGGACGGAGCTTTTAGACACTACTAAAACGCGGTACCATGACATGGCTTCAAACACATTGTATTCTTACAGTGTTACGAGCGGGATACGTTAGGTGGCGTGGCATGTTTCATTTTAAGTTTTCATACTTTTCCAACCAATAAATAAATTAAATAAATGACATTAATACATTGTACGTTTATGTCTTTTAAATTAAAAATAGGTAGAGTTTATTTACCATTTACATTTTTACATTTTAAATTATTTAAACTATTTAACATAAATTAATATTTAAATAAGCGATAAAATCAGTTACAATCGACGATATATTATCAGAAATACTTGTGTTAATGACCTGAGTTATTTATTTTATATTTGTAAACTAGTTAAACGTAAAAATAAACAATCAACGAGATATAAAAGTCAAGGAATCATTACGAAGCAACTCGTCTTTAAATATCAACAAAATTAACAGAAAATCGTCTTAAACTACCTGTACAACCTACATATTCAAACAGTGTAAATACCTGTTCTTGAAGTTGCTCCTGCAACTCTCTTCGACTTTTCTACTTTTTGTTTAATAATCATAACATGGAAATACCATACTTCGTGCTCCAACTAAATCCTAAATTATAATTACACAATAATGTTTACTAATGCTATAAAACATTAAGTTACCTAAATAATTATACAGAAATAAAATGTATTCAAGCATAAAATACATTGATTTCTAAACACATAATTATTGCGATATTTTATTCTTAATAAAATAAAACACCCTACAAATCCATGTATTTAATTAAAAGTTTAATTATAAAAGGCCTTGTATTCTTTACTTGAAACTTCGGCAGTACGAGTTTAGCTTATTTTCCATTTAATTTAGTAAAAACGTAGAGCAACTATGTAATTTTAAACCATAGTATAACCTGTATTAAAATCAATATTCGTTTAAATGTAGAACATTCATATTGGAATATCCATATTATCTCAACGAGCTATTTGTTACCTATGTAGAAATATGTACCCTCAATTTGAATAACTCTGTCTCTTTCGCGCAAGCACGTAGTAATGGCAACCGTTTCACTCTATCCCATTACTTTTATATTGTTCGCTAACTTTCTTGTTTGTATAAGCAAATACACGTATTTGAAAGTTTGTATATTTGTGAGTTCTATTGTAGATACCATAATAGGTACACTTTTATATTTAGAATTTTAAATGGATAGTTGTTTAAATTATATGTTTAGTTGTTAGTTTGTTCGTCTGGTTTATTAGAATATGTTAAATGACTGATAGATTTGACCTTGTATTAACTCAATTCACGTCTCAATGCCCTTATGATTGAATAGTTGACTGTCTAGGGTTCCAGATTCAATATTCAGATGTAGCAAAATGTGTGGTTTTCTCTCTCCCTTTCTCTCCATCCATCCATCTCTCTCTTTTCCTTCTCTTTACATCATCTTCCATCAATGATTTAGCCTTAATAAATTCACATATGGATCATATTACTTTTTCATAAAGCTTTGTCTGTTTTTGGTTTAATGTTTATGTGACTTCATATATCTCATACAATTCTTATCATCCTAGGCTACATTAAATACGAACGATATAAAAATGAGGGCGATGTAAAAATTATTAAAATATTCAATAGGTCTTTAAGACAGACAAGAACTAAACGAAATCACATGAACATTGCATAATAAAGTAATAGCAAATAATTTGAATGTAAGTACCTAGAAAGCGACGGGTTAGGACTTTTATTCCCATGACACACATATAAAATTGTAAATATTCCATTCGTATGGAAATTAGATGCAGATACTTTATCACCCTTCTGACTTATGTTAGTGTAGCTAATGTTTTAGATTATTTAAATTAAAAGCACAAAACGCGATCAATATTTTGTGTTGAATTTCTATTAATTGTTATTATTAAAAATCCGTGCCGACGTTAAGTTTGGGCGCGGTTCGACTAAAACACAACTTGCTATAGATAAAGGGCGCAAACGCCACAGAAAAGCAAAGTAAAAAAGGGGGCGCCATAGTTATCTAGCCCAGGGCGCTAGTAGCGCTAATAATTAATTAATTCATATACTTGCCAGATTAACGAGCGGCTTGCAGAATTCAATTCTGAAGGTAGAACACGGTAACTTATTCTCCATTGTGGACGTGCGTATGTCGGAGATAATAAACTAACAATCGTAATATAACACAGTCACTCAATCTTTAGTGAAAAGTACAAAACGATCTAACCGTATTGTAAAGATTTACTTCACCAAATAATTTTATACTTGCGCACAACCAAAGCGCATCATTCCACCATTTAATGACAACTGTCATCAGTTTATGTCATCAGGGTTGTCCAACTCAAATTACAACACTAATTAAAACAATTTTATTGGATGCCAGCACTTAAAATTGTCATTTTTAATTTAATCGTTCAAAAATTAACAATCATTTAGCACCGTTATCCTTATATAGATATAATTGAATTCAGCCAGTAATGTCTAAAGAATTAGTAATAAAAGGCAACAAAACTGATAAATCTTTAGCCATTTTCCGGGCCAATGCTTCCTCGTTTTATGTACAACGATGTCGTAAACAATATCAATATGAATATCCCCGAAGAATTATTTACTATTACATAATAACTACATAGATTCACAAAATTACTCTAGTAAACTATTTTGCTACAACAATAATTTATGTTGATTACTTCACATTTGTAACACGCAATGTATCGTTATTTTTAATTAGTGTCAAATACGTTTACAAAACGACGTAATTTTAGCTAATATTAGTAATACTATTGTTTTATGGCTTTAGTTAATAATTTCTTTAAGATATATTTAAAATATTTATGACATTTAGTATATTTATAGGTTAGTTAATGAAAATTCTGTTGCCAAAGAAATAACCTAAATAAAATTTAATTGTTCCTTTGTGAATAATACATTTACAACTACAAAATACATTAAAAATGTATACGCAACTTTAAATTGATAGCAACTACAAACTATTTAGACAATGTTTAAATATCTGCCGTCTGGGAAACTTCATAAGAGGTCAATGCCCTCTGGACGTGGGTGTACCTTTGATGTATTGGATTGAAGATAAACAATACAATAATAAACATCGCAGCTTACATCTGGAAATAAAAAGATTCAACTAATAGTTGAATTTTTTATATCATGCAGTTTGTTACGATTTACTTTAAAAAAATTCTAGATCGCATTATAATGATTTTAATATGTAAGTTAGTTAATTAGTCTGGTACTTTAAGCACATATTAGTTATTTTTAAATGTTTATCAAGAATACTTTACAGTTTAAAATGAACGTAATCACATTCTGTCGAATTACTGATAATTGTTATTGAATACATAGTTATTTTTAGGAAAAAACTCAATTAACTTTTGTATAAGTTTAAAACAAGAGTAAAGTATCATCGTGTTGGGTCGTGACTGAATTATAATTCCAGCGAGCATTCTTATTTGTGGAGCCTTGAGCATAAAGGTTCAATTGAGTTCGCGTTTTATCGCCAATACATTTAATATGCATTGCCAACGGAGCGTGGAAACCATTGCATGTTGTGTTATGAATCTTTTGCATAACTTTAAAACTAATTTTCATTAATTCTAACATACACTACTTATTGAGAACACTTTTTACTTACCTATTACAAGTAATTAATTTAAGTACTTAACAAGCTTTCACTTTTTTTTAAGTCTAAACAAAATATAACTTATTAGAGAGTAGATCAAACACGATATCCTATATTAAATTCTGATAAAGTTAAGTGGCTTTAAAAATCTAATACTAAACAAAAGCACACTTAAAAGCAACAATTTTCACGTAAAATTTTCCTTTCTGCCGCAAGCTGCGAGCAGCTGAGAATTGTGTGAATTCAAAGATAAGGTTTCTTTAAAATTTTCACACGATCTTCTTATTTGAATTTTCCTTGTTACAGATAAAAATAACGTGTATATTGCAATTGCCGACGCGCTATGAATATTTTTAAGTGTCAAAGATATTCCATAATGTTTAAACCACAGTGAAAATGTTGAAATAACATATAAATCATCCAAGGAACATAATTAACTTACGTTAAATAAATATTTCTTTATTATATATACCATGAAATAATATTATACGCCAAAAGGTTTTAGATTAAAGCTAATTAAAATACAATAGCAGAGCTTTAAATCCAACTTAAGCTCTCGAATGGACGAAATAGTGTAATTTCATAAAAACCGTACAACGATTTAAATTAAAACCAAAAAATGATATTTCGTTTGAAAGATTTGATCAAACTTTCTGATTGGAATTCATAAATGAACATGAAATAATCGACACACACATGAAATACGTCCGGATTCCGTATTCCTTTTTAGTAGCAAATGTTATAAAAAAAAACCTTTTTATTAAGCAGTG
>NW_013527915.1:5598789-5610274 GCF_000836215.1 Papilio polytes
CCTGCCGCCGCCGCCACTCGACCGTTGGCCCATGCAAAATGACGGATGTAAAGTTTGGATATACCTCCTTGGAAGGAAATGATATTTTCATTAAAATGAAAATGAGGTAATGTTTTATGATTTATTTCGTTTTCGCAATGTATTCGTTTCGCGTTATTTGTGGCTTTCAGGTTGTGCTTAATTAATTTTAATTTCAATTATGCATTTAATTACATTGTTAAATCAAATTTTGTTAATTTTTTAATTTGGGACATTGATGTACTATGATCTTCTACAAGATTATCTAAATGTTTAAGGAAGTAACATTAGTGTACTTTTACCTTTTACATAAGAGAGCAAACAGACAGACATTCGTGACGCTGCGCTGACGTGGAGCTCGCTCTGGCTATAAATACCGACATTAAATATGTCTGCGGTACATTTTTATTGCTCTAACATTATTTTGCAATTGTAATGATCAATACTGGTTACAGATTATACGATATTCTCATATCTACTGTATGATTATAAGGAGCTTTTTACGTGCAAATGTAATTCTAATAAATTAAGGTATATGGTACACTATTAATATTTTAATTAAATTTTATCATCTCAAAGTCTTTAACATTTACGTACTATATTAAAATTACAAAAATAGAAAACATTACATTTTTTATGAAAAAACTAAGAAATGTTTTATACATTGCGATTAAAATAATATAATTATATTTCACTGAAGTTTTAACATTATACTGAGAGGTCTAATTATACGTACGTATGAGGCTTCAGAGATACCGACCGAAACTTTGATTAGTTCAAGATATTAATTCCCAGAAGCTGCTTGGGAATGCAATTAAGCCCAAAAAGTAGCGACAAAAGGACGGAGCACTCGTTATTGTATCGCGTCTTTACCGATGTACAGACAAAATTACATCATAAGAAATAATTATAATGTAATTTGCCAAGTAATTATAATTATTATTTTTTATTTAATAAGTCTCCGAAACTGTGGGTGGTTAGTACTCTACGGAATCCCACAAATCCAAACGACTTTATGTTCATTTCGAATGTTTTTCTTATATAAAAAAGTCATCTGGAACATAATCTCTATGTACAAGTCCTATCGCATCTACATATTCGTTTTAATTTTAACACATATAAAAAGCTAATACCTAACATAATTTGGTTATAACTAAAGTAAAATGAATGATCCGTTAATGGCAATAAACAAATTATTTGATTAAAATATTCCATAAAGAAATTTTCTAATAAATCAACGATATTACGAAGACATAACTTTCAAGAAGTATAAAGTAAAATTTTCCTTTTTAATTACAAATTCGATCAAAGAAAATTTCTTACATAACTCAATTCCATACATATAGGTACTTGTATTCACTCAAAAATGTAATCAACTATTTTTCTTAAATCAAACCATTGCCGTGTTTAAACGTCTCTTCTAAAATTTTGTTTCAAACATTAACATAATTAAGTGGTTCTCAAAGTTTTCCCATTATAAACTTAGCGAGAAATTTTATTTTTCCCTCAAGTCAGCCGTCTATGTGTGCGAGCGTATGCACGAAACAGCGAATTGGATTTTCCCTAGTGTGAGTAAACCTACTTTTGTCGACGGAACAGGAAAACCTCGGAGATTCATGAAATATTAATGAAAAATTGTTCTAAATATATTTTATGTTTTGGTAGAACCACACTACTTCTGACATAAGTGACATTATATCTTCTGTCTTGAAAAATTGTAACAACATAAAAGAATGTTATCTAACAACTAAAGTAAAGATATTTACGTTACTTTTTTATAGTTTTCTTAACAGTTGATCCCTTTAAAAGAAAAGGAAATGGAAGGTTTTCAGCAGTAAAGAAAATTCTTGGTTTAATGCCTTCACTTAATGAATATTATGAAACATATGTATGTTCTTGAGTCATCGTATATTTATGCTGGTAAAATGTATTTATAACTGTGAAATTTTTACAGCCAATTTACATCCTTACATTTTAAATATAACGATAGTACTTAGTACAAACATTAATGTAAAATTTTAAGAAATTCAAGAGACAGCAATACGAAAACAATTAAATTCCTCCGAAAAATTATAAAATAAGCGATTCTAAAGATTCGAGTTTTAGTCATAACGTCTTCCCTCGATGTGAACTAAGAAATATAGATCGTAGCGGGCAAAACCTGTACTAAATCACTAGTCTGTATTATTACATTTATAATAATTCTATGACATGGGCAGATAAATACCGGTATCGCTCTTTTGTAACAGTGAGATCGAAAAAACCATCTCGTCGGGCCAACGGAAGATTATTTCCATTTTCTTAACTCTGTTATAAATCTATCTTTACAGGACGTAAACATCTGAGAGCACAGGACGTTTAAAAATTGTTTTTCTTTTGTAAATACCGAAAAGTTTACTTGAAACAAAACACTACAATATGTACCAATAAGCTGGTAAATATATTTTTTTTTATTGATTATGTAACATCAGTTTTCTATCCCGACAAATAATATTGCTTTATACTAAGTTACTATGAAGGAAGCCATTATTAGGAGCTGAAATTTAAACTGCGATCTCCAGATTAGACGGAGGGAAACCCAATTACTCGACTATCGTGACTTTTATACGGCGTTGGTTATAAACACAAACCGGTACATAATAACCTAGTACAGCTTTCATGAAATTCAATAGCTAATATACTTGTAGATATTATGAAATGAATGTTAGTTTTCTGTTCTACATTTACAATTATATTATATTTCGTACTTCATCTATTAATATTATAAAAAGGAAAGGTTTGTATTTTTGTATGTATTGAAATAACTCAAAAACTACTGGGCCGGTTTCAAAAATTCTTTCACCATTAAAAAGCTGCGTTATCACTGACTAGCATAGGATATGTTTTTTGTTATTTTTTAATTTCACGCGGGAGAAGTCGCGTGCAACAGCTAATTATGAGATAAATTAGTAAGCGAAAATGAAATTCATCTTATATTTAAAACGATTTTCCATGAATTTCAAAAACTATATCAGCTAATCGGACGCCTTTTTCTTTCTGTGATTGTTTTTAACCTCTTAGTACTTCATAGATCTTTTATAGTGTTGAACCCTGACCCAAAGTCTGAGTATTACCATGGTCTATAGCGGAGTACTCTCTACTGTGAAAAGGTTGGCTAACCGGCAGCCCTGAGTAACATCTTGTTGGTTTATCTCGGTCTCATCATTTGTATGGATTTACGAGCGTCCAACGCTGCAAATCTCAACTTGATAGGGTGCATCTTGCCCTAATTTGTAAACAAAAGCTCCACCAAAATTGGAAACCTTTTATTTATAGAATCTAAGTTATCGTCAATATAGCTAAATACCTACAGCTTGTTTTATACAAGTCACAATATTAAGCTTATTGCACAAATTTACTTCCCTTACAAAGGTTACAATATGTTTGGGCTTTTAGTATTTTGTACAAAGCCTTTTTACGGTATCTAGTACAGCTTTTGAACTTTTTCCACTGATAACAAAACAGCTTATATTATCTATGACATTCGTAAATTCATTTATAAAATATTTGTGGAAAAGATTTGAATATTTTCGTTGGTTATCAAATAAGTTGAATCACAATAAATCAACATTTACATTGTTCAATAAACCTTGAGGTTTGCTTTTAGATTTATTATTCGATTGAGTTTAAACATTATAACATCGGCATGCGCACACTATACTCTGTAATATTTGTGTTGTAGTTACAAAGTCATTAAGTACTGTTAACAATTTCTCTTAAACCGGTTCTCCAGTTTGAACAAACTATGTAAGCTTTATGACTCGAGACTAGTTATTTCATAAGCTAATAAATATTAGGGTTGTAAGTTAAATAGGAAAAATGTGAATTATTATAAATACATATATTATAAAGTTTTTTTTTAAAACTTATTGAAAACATTCAAAGACATTTTTTCTTTAAGTCCTTTGTCTTTTAATAGCCCCCTATTAAAACGCCTACAAAGTTACTTACAACGCATCTGCGAACACGCATATCAATGGGTAATATTCGTTTCGCTGTTTTGGCGAGTTATAGAGGTTACTTGCACGACCATCGTATATTGTAAGTCTTGACAATCTACTCATTGTCTACGATAGGAGATCAATGATTACTTAAAAACATCTCGTCTACATAATAGATGGCGCTGTTATTCCATTATCCGAATACTAAATGTAACTATATTCCATTCTAAAAATACACGATCTAAAATTCAAAAGAGAATGAGGAACGACGTCCGCTCTGCAATAGTAATATTTAAACGCTTATTTACGTAATACATACATGTAATATCAAATGTGTATTTAAATATTCCTTAACAGTTCATCTACTTCATGACAAAGTTACCAAATTACAATTTAAGTATAGTAATGAAATTTTGTATGACAGTTAATAACATCTTCGCGGCGGAGCGAGCACGCCGAATGCATTCTAATGAATTGCATGAGGAATAATAGCAATAGCAATGTTATTACAACGCAGGTGTTTTCTTAAAATTTATTTATTATTGACTAGCAATTTGCTGTATGAAAAATATTAAAATAAACTTAAATGGAATTGCATAGTTTATCTCCCTTGTTTTAGTTTTCTTCATTTGTTTTCATGTTCATAAAAATATGGTACCTAACAAATTTATCGTCAAGATAACAAACATATTACCTATAATGCATAAATGTGTTCGTATCAAAGCTTCATAGAATAATATAGTAAAAGCTCACAAAAGCTCTTACTATATTGATCTTTCTATCAATATTTTTTTAATCTTCGTTCCTTTGTTTTACCATTGAGAACCGTTACTCCACATAAATGTAACGACACACAAAATTTCTAAGATTAATAGATGTTATTGCTGTTGTCCGCGGAGTCGACAGAGCATGCGTACAGTTACATACCCTACTTTCTTACAACGATCATTTTTAAAAGTTATAAAAATTACTCAAATTTAATACGTGCATGTCCGGATATAGTGATATTCTTTCACAATAGGACGAGACATGTCGATCTGCCCGCCGCGCCCTCTCCCGCCCCATCCCCCGCGGCGCCCGCCCCCAGCCCGCGCTGGAATGCCCATTGTCCCGCCGACATGATGTTGGCAAGCCACTTATGTCAATAGATACATTTATCGTTCATTATCATACATATTGCTATGTCTACAGTAATTTAACTATTTCTATACAACAGTAAGATTTTTTTTAATTTGTAATTTGCGGTTGTCTATTAAATACAGATTAAGATAATATTTTTCTAATTGGAACAAAATAATTATTAGCGTTAAGAGAGTGAAAAGAAAGACGAGAGGATGACTAATCAAGTCATCATGAGAACAGATGTCTTACAACAAATCATGTTTTGACGACAGAGGTTACGGCGCGGAGCGTGCGTCCATTGGCGTTAATATAATGGTATGAGGCATAGTTGCATCAAGAGCATTATAATGTTGTAGTGAAGTTATTAGTGCGGTGGTTTGTACGAGGAGATCGCGGTGCGGTGGTGCGGCGTTGCGACGCTGGCGGCGTGGCGGGCTGCGGGCAGCGAGCGGAGAGCGGCCGCAGCTGTCAAGGCCAACTGAGGTCACTCCACCGCCACCGACACCGACACGAGCACCGACGAACTCGGAGCCTCGATGCCTCATGCCCGGGACCGGTTCTACAATTTTTAGTCTCTTTTTATTTTCATTTTTGTATACACGACGACGCCGAGACTAAACAATGTTTATAATACCGGCCTCCCGTCAGATTAAATTTTGTATTATGAAACAAAAAGGATGTTTAATAATTGGTTTTAAGGAAACTTTTACAAAGATTAATATTTATCGTGCAGATAGTTACATCGTTACGAAAATATAACTTTACGTTTATACAAAATATTAAGTTAACATTTGTACAAGCTACAGGCGAGCTTTTGTAGAAAACTCCGTTCCCTTCAAATGTTATTTACTTTATATTTAGACTAATTATCTCAATAAAAAATTATGATGAATTAAATAACAAAAAAGAATACATTTTACTATAATAATTCAATTTTAAATCAAAATACCAATCTTTTTCCAGCTCACAACGGTACTGCATCAGAATAAATTGACTAAAACTAACTTGATTTAATCCAACGTTGTTATTCCTTAGGTACCTTTCACAACATTATTTGCTTGGTTAAGAATGACCCAAAAACAATTTGTTTTGTGTCAAAAATATTTTACGGTTGTTAAATATCACTTTTTATTTTTTTATCTGTCGGCCTCAAAATTTCTCCACCCAGAGCTTTTAATACATAAATGAAGGAAAAATTGTATCATACGAAATCTAATTCAAATCACACACCGATCCAACTATTTTTGACACGCACTGTTTGTTTTTACAACGAGTTTATTTTTTCTAAATCGGATGATGGCCACCAGATGGCGTATATAATGTTAACGCGGTACCATACTGTAAACATGGCAACCCAGAACCCGCTATGGAAATACTAAATTTTTAACCATTCACATTAACAGATATCCTTGCCAAACCTATAACTTTAAACTGTAAATTTTCGATAGAGAGATAACTTTAAGTTGAATTTGAAGTTAAATAGTTACAGTATAATACCATAATAATTAAGTAAAAAATAGCATATTCGCAAGGCATACCGTGTAAAAACACGCTGAATAGAAGTGAATTCTAGTTATTCTTTACAATAAAAGCAATTGCTTGCACAAAAGCAATTTAAAAGTACTCGCAAACAATTTACGAGATTATGAGTCGAAGATTTAATTACAAAGTGTATGATTCGTTAGCGGAACGTATATTCACGCTCCGGCGGCTATGTGTATCACTAAACAGCGTCCACACGCTGCAAATGGAGAAAATATCATCCTGAAGAACAATGGAGTATTATGTGGTAATAATGGAAAATATATTCGTTTGCTTATAGCTGGAAAAAAAGTATCTAAACAAATCGCGGTATTGTAAAGGACCCTAAAGGACTAAAACAACCGCACACTTACAATAACTTTATGGTCACGCATAAATACATTCTAATGGTAATCATTTATAGTTTTGTTGATATTTCAACAGTTAGGCTCGATGACAAGCTGGAATTTATTCAATGTTCGGTGAGTTTCCGCTGTGTATCGCAACAATGTTGCCATTCTTTTCATTCTCGTTGATAAAAACAGAGGGATCATGACGAGTGGTATACATATCTCATTCTAGTTTTAAAACTATCTATACATACAGCTAATAAAGCTCTAGTTTCACAATACTTAAGGAAAAGCTTTACGTTCGATGACTAATCTTATGATGATTCAGTCTAAGCAGAAATAACTCTATCACTTGGACAATTTTTGTTACGATTGGAGATAAAAGAACAACATGATTGAAAATGCGAAAACGATTTGAACAAAAACTCAAATGATATACAGTGTTCATTTAGACTTTTACGTTTTTTTTTTTTCAAAAGAATCTCGCATTATCATAGTTTATTTCGTGCTTTAAATTATTTTATTTTACCAATGTAATGAAACACTCTCCTTTATTCTAATTATACACCGTGTAATATATTGTCACATATTATTTTCAATCTCATCCTGATTTGAAACAGAAAGGACCGAGTCAACGATTGCGACCAGACAAACGTGAGCTTCCCTGCCGCCTGACTGTAACAGGGAAGCTTCCCAAGTGGGGATTGTTGTAAAGCTTACAGGGGTCCTGTAGTGTGGTCGACGCGATGCTTCGGGCAAGGCACTTGTCGGGGTCATAACCTGTTTGCGACCCCTCCCTGCGGGACGCGGCTCGCCCTGCTCTCGAGCGACCCAATCTTTGACCGGTTGTTCAATAAACAAAAACAAATTGTTATCTGTTTAATAATAAACGTATTTCAATTAGTATTTTGAATGTTTTCTTAATCATTTTAATTGGTGATAAAAATATCACTGTCTTATATCAAAGAAATGTAAAAACATGTATCGAAAGTTATTTAAAAATAATTAGGCTTTTTCAATATTCGCTGTTACCCTTTTCTTTAATAAACAAGGAAAAGTAAATATTGATCAATACCAAATAGTTACATGATACAATAATAATATAACGACAGATTTTTAAATAACGAAAAAATATTTATTTAGTGTATGATTGATTTAGTGTATCGCTGCAACAAAAGGTTTGTTTGCGTGTAAATATCGAGGGTTGGAAGAAAAGTGAATCGTCGCAAATCTCGGGGAATATAAAAAAGTTAAATTGGCTACATTTGTCGATATTGTTTGTTTGCATAGGGCCACGGGGCAAGAGACACGGGCCATGGGGCATTTGATTTGTCGGGATGACGTGGAAGACGCGTTGTATTTATCGTGCGGCGTTCCGTGGATATTGTTAAGGCACACAATACGAGAGGAGCGGGCCGTTGCGCCTTGGGAAATGTTGTACGACTACTTTTTTCGTCTGGATTCTATACTCACGATAGTTGTTTTTTTTTAAGCCGCGAGCTCGAGATGTACAGGTTTATCTGTTTAAAATTTATTAACATCAAGAAACAATTTAAAACCTTTTCTTTAGATGGCCCATCAGAGATTCATGATGAATGGAAATAAACGTTGTTATAACTTATTGTTTGTATTTCTATATTATCTTGAAATTACGACTTGTGAAAGTAATGCCCTTAGGCTATTGCAATAAATTAAAATTAATTTGGAAAGAAATCAAAATATATTTGCTAGTTAACTTAGTCCGATTTGTTTTTTTTTTTATTGATATCGTTTTGCAATGTTTAAAATATTTAGTACATAATTGTGATATTTATTGTTGTTAGAAATATAATAATGGTCGACCGACAATTTTTTTCTTTGACTTTCCCAATATGTAATTATGATCAATTCCAATGCATTGGAAGGTAACAGGAAAGATGCGTTGTGCATGTAATTTAAATAAACTTCATTTTAAACATACAACCAAAGACAATATAAAATACCCATAAAATAGAGCCGTTAGTTTCACCATAGATGGTTTATAACACAAGATCGTAAAAGTATCCAGTAATACCAACCCAAGTGGTTTTAAGCAATCTGATTACCGAGATAAAAATTGAAGACCTGTTTTAAACAAAAATCAGACCTTTTATCGCCTTCCCTTAAAAATATTCATTACGTTGAAACTTTCAACAAAAATCTTCCTAATATTATAAATGGGAAGTTTAGATGGATGGATGGGTATTTGTTAGAGTTTGTAGCCTAAATGAACAGATTTCGATGAAATTTGGTGCAGATGTATAGGATACTCTGAATTTTGTTTTCTTTAATTCCACGAGGACGGACTCGCGGGCGAAAGCTAGTTAATAATAAAGTTTGTCCAAAAAGAAATTCTGGTTTAAAGACAAAACTTTAGCGATGTAATACTTTATAAATAAGAATCAAATACGTAAATATGTAATGATTTCTTTACACAGCCTCCATACTCCCTTATTTAATTGGAAGTATAGTATATCTACTTTCAGGACATGAGTCAAAAATAGATACAGACTTTATAAAATAACTATTAATGTATATCATGTGGTACATATTCCTTGTATTTTTATGATAATTTGCGTATTCGGTTTGTAACGTTAATTGTTATTTTACTACGCATTTATAGGTTAACGAACCTAATGAGATAATTACACGCAACCGGTATTATTAGAACAACGATCTCTTCCGCTTACAACCGAGGCCGTTTCAATACTCCAAACTATTAATTATATTACAATACAATATTTTGTAAAAAAAAACTGTATTTTTAAAGGAATATATCAAATTGCCTTTTGTTTTAAACATTGTTGATTTACTGATACGCAATTTCAGGGCTTCTACTAGTGATGTTCGATTTGTATTTATTCGAGTCAATCATTCTCGTTTTTTAAATATTTCATGATGCTCTACAAAAGATATAAGTGATTTATAGTTTGTTGTTCGAGGGAAGACATTAAAATTGTTCTAAAATTCTTTGCCATTTTACTTTAAAACATTAATCAACAGTTTTTTTCAATTTTAAGTACCTAAATCCAAACTTACCAGGAAAGTAATTAGTTGCTACACATTATTATCGATTTTACATACAAATAAAAGCTTAATTTTACAATTAATTACGTTTTTATGTCGACATTAAAACTCAGCCAGGATTCGCGTCAAGGCGCTTTCATAATGTAATTACGACTTTTGATAAAACGAAACTCTCGTACGCTACGTTTAACCTAGAACGTTCCAACTTGCTTATCTTCCCCTTAATTTAATTAAATTTGTTTTATAGCTATAATTAATTACGTATTTTTATAATTACAGCTCAATTTCAAGTGCTATAAACTTACAATTACATATGGAAGTTCCCTAAAGACTTTGAGAATTACAAAAAAGAAAATTTTCAAATTGCAAAAGGTGACAATTTTTGATATTACACGTAAACGGAAAATGAACTTCTCAAGTTGAATATTAAAAACAGCTCAAGAACGTGATCATTTCCAAGCAAATACAAATAAATAAAATAAAAGCATGAAGCGTTTTGATAATCTTAGCTTTTATAACTTAATAGTTTTTTAATACAAATAAACAATATTTAGTTGAATCGATCTATTGAGTACAAATCATACCAGTAATATAACCTACAAAGTTTAGGATGAATAATGTTAGAATTACGAAAACACCTGGTTTTATGAATTTCGTAATTACGTCATAAATTGAAGCAAATGGATGAAGGAAAAGGAATGCCAAGTAAATATTCGTGTTTGCACTTAAGTTAATATAAGCAATGATCAAACCTAATATCGTGTTACAGAAAATTGAATGCAAATATTACTGTATATAAAACACTATTTATTGTATAAACGTGATTAGTATAATTTAATATTATTGATCTACTATCGCTTGAAAACATGTTTTAACCGACTTCCCAAAAGGAGGTTCAATCAAATCAATTTTGATTGAATCTCCTTTTAGGAAGTTTGCTTTTGTGCGAAGCCAACTCGCAAGCGTTGCTTGGAATCCGGTGTACGCGGTGCAGTCGCAAAGAGTTGAGAGTATCCAACGAAGTTTTACACGTCATTTAGCGTTTGCATATTCTGACAGGCTTAAATATTTCAATATGATGTCCCTTAAAACAAGGAGACAAGTATTAGACACGTGTTTTCTTTAAAAGCTACTCAATGGTTCACTTCATTGTCATCAGCTACTTGAGAGTGTACTCTTTTCAGTGCCGAGACCAAACTCACGCAGTAGTAAGAAACTGTTTTACATTCCGAGGTGTAGAACAAACCTCGGACAGCATTCGCCTCTAATACGAATCTGTTGCGATTTCAATAGATTAACTGAATACGACAACACAAATAAAATAGATCTATTTGGTATGAACTTTAACTCTTTCAAGAAAAATGTAAAAATTGTTTATGACAAGCTTAATTCCTAAATTTACTTAATACATTTTTATATAGCTTTAATTAATTTACTTAATATATACTT
>NW_013527915.1:5610308-5618652 GCF_000836215.1 Papilio polytes
CTGTTAATTAAATTAGTAATAGCAAATGTTATGTACGCCAGTATTTACATATATATAAGAAACGATACTGTCAACTAACTCATTGTAAGTATACACTTATATATTACGAGTATACACTCGTAATATATATGTTGTGGTTGTACTTAAATAAATAAATAAATAAATTCGTCTGTATATTTTTTTGAGTCTTTTTTTGAAAGCCGTGTTGTCTTTTTAGCAATTTCAACTTCGTTTAAACATTTATACTTTTTATTTTTTTTAATTGCTTTATTGTCCAACGGCCACACATTTAGAAGCTACTGCAATAGCTAGTCTAACTACCGCTTGTCTAACGGAAACATACAAGTTACTTCGGTAATAACCGTGTATTATGGACACGCAACTTGTATCTCCAAAGATATTAAAAGTATATTATAAAATTTTGATTTGTATTTTAATAACACAGTGATTTTTAATAATTAAAGGATAATATTTGTTTTCTTTCGATTACTACTTAGAAATCATTATTATGCAAATGACATATCCTTTCATTAAATAGTCTAGAGAAATTTTAGTTTGTTATCTACACTTGACGACAAATTACCTAATAATTAAATATTGCAATTAGTGTTTATATGCTACTCATAAAACCACTAAAGTCAGAATGTTGTCTTAATAAAACACTATCTTTTATTATTTGCTGTTTAAAATCAATATCTAAAGGAAAAAAATGAATCACTAAAGAAAAATAATTATACAACAACAAGCTCTTAAAAGATATCGAATGCGGGAGAGTCGGTTGGGGTTCCACCCTTCTTTACTCTACGGATCTAAATAATGTAATTGTATCTTTACATATTCTGGCCATAATTTGAATAAATATTCGTTCAAGATTATCGTAAAATTTTATCTATTTGAAATAAAAGAAATTTATAAAATCAAAATATGTTTTGAATATTTGGGTTAGTAAAAAGTAGGCGGAGAGTCGACGTGACGAAAGTAACGGTAAATTCAAAGTAGATAAAAAATTTCCACTACAAACATTCATTAGTGACTAATATCAAGTTCATGTCAAATTAGCTCAAAACTTGTTATCAACAGCGTTTTTTATTTCTTAAGAGAAAGGTAATAAAGATGTCAAAATATATGTCATTGAAGAATTTTGCAAAATTAAGTGATTTACAGCGTCAGATTACTTTAAATACATTGATGATTCGATAGATTTGTGGACCATCTTTATAATATTTCTTTTTCGATTTTGATGAGTATAACTTGCCAGGCTTTTTTTAATATAATGTTGAATAAAGTAATTAAGATTAAAAAGGATTACGTTAAATCTTTAAAACGATTTGAAAAAAAAAATGTATTAGTTAATGGTAGAAATTGAATCTATGGAGTAGTAATTTTGTAGTCGCATACCGTAAAGACGTGAAGTTTCCTTATTCGACTAACTGCAGGTGTAAATTGTAATTTATCACGTTAAATCATCAATCATACGTTTACGCCTAATGTTTGCTGCCGCCTGGTATTTTGCACTACATACGTAAGATCACATTCAGTAGCAGGCTGGCAAGTATATGAAATATCAGCCTTTAAATACCAAATTCTACTGTTCAAATCAAATTAGTCAAAGATCAGAGATCAAAGATTAAAAATTGCGACGTATCAATTTAATCATACTTAACACTAATATTATAAATGCGAAAGTTTAGATGGATGGATGTTTGTTAGAGTTTGTAGCCTACACGACTAAAGGGATCTCGATGAAATGTGGTATAGATGTAGAACATATTGTGGAAGAACACATAGGCTACTTACTTTTTTTAATTCGCGAGTTGCGGGCGTAAGCTAGTTTTTTCATAAAAATCATTATTTAAAGTTGAAATATGCAGATTTTAAGTAAATATTGCATGATTAGATGCACGTTACATTGCGATGTTGTAAGTACTTTAGATTTAGTATAAATGTAACACAAGCTATAATAATTATATTAATTTGTATGTAATTTAACTGCAAGGCTACTGAATGTCGCTGAAGATTGGCTGTTAAAGTTTCATCTACAAAAAACGTAACCCTTTGTTTTAATTGTGATTGGCACTTGGAGTATAATTAAAGGATCAAGCCCTGTTTAATTTATGCTTTAATTACCAGAGGGAAAAGTGGATAGCGTTTTCTATGACTGTCTACGTTTAGGGACATTAAAATCTTTTATACAATCTTATGTGTTTACATGTTGTATGGATTATATAATTTAGGAAATGTTTATTTGAATATTTTTTTCAGTTGTAAATTGGAGTAAAATGAAGGAGCGTCCCGGCGCGGGACGGAGCGGAGAATAACACATGGGGTGCAGCGAAGGGTGCGGCGGGCGGTGCGGAGCGGCGGGGGCGCGGGGCGGCCCACTGAAAAGTGCGCGGGTGGGGCTGAACAAACTCGCGGGGACTTTCAACTGCGGCCTCGCACTTTTATATATTTTTAATCACAAATTATTAAAATAATGTTGACTTTATTAGACACATTAATACATCAAGAATTTTGATAAAGGTAATTTAAATATATCGCAACAGTCCATATTGTCGTATGTTTTTAGTATAAAATTCTGAATAAAATATTTTACTACCCAAGTAAAACTAAAAAGCTTTTAAATTTAACGACACTTACACTTAAAAATAAATTACCGTTAACAATTGTAACAATAAAGCACAACATTATCATGCGTAAGGAACGTAAAGCCGATAACAAAACATCATTAATAGAAAGACAAAGCGTAGATAAGAATATGTACGAATGCAATAGAAAGTGTGTCACATTTGCGTTTGAATGAAGACGTATCCGGTCATAAATCTTACGTAAACTGCGGACGATAAGTTAAAAGTAAGAAGCGAAACAAAATTAAAAATATTATTTAGTGTGGGCCGCGGTTGCGCGTCCCTCCAGCATGTACTCTCAAATAGGGGAACAAGCATTTTAGCATTACCCCCGTGCACAACTCTTCCCGCGGGGCGGGGGCGGGGGCACGGGCGGGGGCGGCCCACGGCGACGTAAAAATCAATATGCTGGAGTTGTTAAATCACGCTTATAAACGAGCACTCGTCTTCGTTTCATTCCTGAAATTGCTCAAGTATAGAAGTATAGTTCCATCAAGATTTCCCGTCACAGCCGGAAGCCGTACGATCACTGTCTATGGAGGTCACCGCACGGCCTAACTCGTGCCTCGTTTTCACTTCCGTAAATTTGATATTTCTAAAATCAATATTAATATATACATTAGCTATAAAACAATCTAAACTTCGACTCTCTCCTTCTGTCAGTGTCGTAGATTGATGTTTACGATTTTTTACTTATATGATCGGTATCCGTAGAGGTACAAATCTAACGAGATGTAATGACGTCATGGACTAGTGGTTAAAGCACCACGTTACATGTTTTTAATATCGAAGCAGCATGAGTCACTGCCGTTGTAAGCTCTCTTCATAGACTCACAAAGTTTTAGCAAATTAAAAAATCTTATAGAACTATAAATTAACAAAAGATGCTAATTTCTAGTTTGCCACATTTCTGGTACTAGGGGAGAGTTGGAAAGATTACTTTAGACATCTGTGTTATAAGAATTTATCTCTATAAAAACATCACAACGTTTAGCTATGCATGTTGGTGAACAAAATTGGTCCTAAACACGCGTAAGTTGGCACTGCTACATGTTTTGTAAAAAAGTTCATTTGTAATTCACCTTTTTGTTAATTTGTTGCCACTGCTTCTGACGACATAAATAATTTATATTTAGCATAGATTACTCTGTAAGTATATGATTATTATTATTAAGTAACTAAAAGGATACTTTAAATTCATCTATGCACAACCTTCTATAAAGTTCAAAAATCCACTTATTAACAAAAAAACAATTTGTTCGTTAATATATCACGAGGCTTAAGATATTTTAAAACGCTTTTATTTTATACTTTTACTGTCACATAAAACCCTTTGATCTCATTAAATGAACCGAATGGAAGCTATTAAAAACGTAAAGCGTTGTAGCAACAATACGATAGCCAGCCTTCATCTGCTGGCATTCAGAATTACACACATAAATAACGACCCACAGATTAAGTAATGGTAAAACGATCACAAAAACAAACGTAAAACACCAACATTGCCCTTTTTATATTACATTACAGATGCGTTTAAAAGATTGTATCTTTTAAATATATTTCCCACAATGAACTTTGAACTTTACTGCTATAGAATTGTGTTAAATCAATCGTCTATTTGTAAGTCTATTTTTTCTTGACATTAAAAAGTAGAGAATGATCTACACTATAAACAACTTTGTACAAAAATAATAAAATGTTATATTATCTGAAAATTGGGATAGAAATCAATATTCTGTTATCATGTCTCATATAATTATTAAACATCTCAGGAATACACACATTAAAAAATAACTTCTTTCAATTCCTTTCATTACATCCAAAAGATTAAAGCAATAGCGATATCGATAGAGGTGATCCTGATAAATGTCAATAAATACGCCCTATAAACGAACAAATGTTTATAAATTCTTACTTTTTTCTTACTGATATTTTACATGCAGAAATTCTGACGGATGTTTGTTAGTATGTACCTCCAAAACGGCATACGGCGACATTTAGGCATAAATGTAGACCATACTCTCCAGAGTCCTCACCTTGCGAGGACACATAATTTTTTTTTAATTCCGCGTGGATGTATTCACAAGAGATAGTTAGTTTTTTCCAAAAACAGCTTTTGACGCTGTTTTCCACATTTAAAATGTTTAACAAATAACTAGATTAAACGAATTTACAAAACATTTGGTGGTTTATTGGACAGTTTTCATATAAAGTTCTTAGTTTCAGGTACCTAGGTTTTTGTATCAACAAGTATGTCAACATAAAATTAAACACAAATACATGTAACATGGGATTTACTCGTATAATAGTAATAGCTTTAAATATTTCATAGTCTTTAGAAGTATGTTTTATAAACAAATAATAAAGAATACATTTCAAAATTATTATAATAAACAGAAACTTATTAAGTCCATGAAATATGAATAAAGAAATTCCTTGTTAACGAATTTAACGGGAGAAAGTTTAATACGAAATATACTTAACATAAACATGAAGGAAAAACATAATTAATTCAAACAAATAATACACCCCTCTGTGGAGAGCACGAGAATGGGGGTTGGATTCCTACATATGTACAATACTCGTACGAAACAAGTTACGTCAATAACGGAACACCGCGCTCCTTTAGATCACATCTACGATTACCTACCGAATACTTGAAATATTACATTTTAAATTTAAATTTAAAATATTTATTTATTAATAAACTTTAATTATTGTAACGTAAATTGTACTTGTTGTGCTATAATAGCAAATAGCAATAGCATGAAAAGCATTAAGAAGACATTAACAAAGTTCGACAAAGAGGATAAATGTAAAATTTTAGAAGAGAAAGTTTATGAGGACGTAATATATGTTATTATCACTATAAAATGTGAAATAGTTACCTAAAAGTAAAAAGTAATATTACTTGTCCCGTTAAAGTGGGTCACCCCCCGCCCCTGCGCGCCCCCTGCCCCGGCGCCGGCTCCGCGCCTCGCGACTGTCCCCACAACCCACCGCCCGCGCCCCCCCAACATTCATTGTGCCGCAATATATTTCTTTTTATGTGCAAACAGAAAAGTCATTTATTTAAATTTTCTCACGAATTCGCATCGCAATTTTATTTTATTATATTATCTATATCGCATTTAGATTGCTCAGAATTTCATTATGGCCATTTGTAAAGAAAAGCTACGGAATGTATTCGAACATGTGCTTACTTGTACGACGTGTTTCGTTCGTGGTGAGACATGCTCGGAAAGCCTAATGCGCTACTAATTTTCTCTTCACTATGATAAGCTCTATCAAAAATCCGTACCACACAACCAACGAACGACTCCACGTCGCTTCATCCGTCCCTCTGCCCTCTTGCGTCATAGCTATTATATTCCCAAATAATTAAATTTAAGCTCTCGACGTTCTACAGAATAGTAAACTCAATTGCATTGCAAAGATCACAATTTCTCTTCCCCTTTGGACACTGAAAACAAACTAAAGCTCTTAAAAGCTGATGCTAAATAGAGTACACAAAATCAATTCGATTTATAGTTTCACAAAGTACAGATAGCTTTTTCTCTTACATCTGTGTTATTGTTGAGCAATTTATGTTTTATACTTTAATCATTTCATTTGCCCGAATAAATAAAATAAAAGGGAATATTGTGCGGAGGGCGGAGGGTGTAGGGAGGCGGGCGGCGGTGGGAGGTGGGGAGACTACACTGTTATTAACATGTATAAAACAATATTATTAATATTATTTTTCATCATTCCACTGACAAGATTTAACAATAACGTTTACGACGGACAATAGCATTAACTCACAGTTCAGAAGGGTAATGACCTATGGCCATTATCTAATTTTCCGTTGACCTTATTGTGTTTACAATTGTGGTCTCTTCGGAGGAAGGCTATTGTGATTGACAAATGTTTTCTGACAGATGTTTTACTATATTGGAAACAGACGATTTAGGTTCACGTTTGTTTGTCGCTTGGTAACCCAAAGAAGGGTTTTAGCTAATGTTCAATGGGTAGAATATCGTTTATTTTAATAGCCGTAATCAACTTGTTAATAAGCATACTAACACTATTTTTTTATACTTTTTGTATTGATATATTTTATTCGTTGATTTAATGATCGCCATCACAATATTGAAAACGTTATAACATTTATTCAATATCTTGCTTCGCCAGCCACGTGGCAAATTAACTTTAAAAATACAATTAACAATGTTCATTGTTGTCGGCACACGGGATCAAGCTCTGATTGATACAATGGTTCTTAAGTTCGGAATGAAGTATAAAGTTTATTTATTTTTACTTGCTAGATGTAATCCCTTACACAAATCTATACATATAGTTATGATAATTTAGAGTGTCTCTTTGTATTATCAAAAGAAAAATTTCAGATTTCAGGATTTATTTGCGTTTCTGATAACGATAGTAATAATAAATTGCAATTAAAAAAAATTGTCTGTCTGTCCGGTCCGTGACTGATTTCGACATTCACTGAAGGGAAGCAGGGTAGCTGACATAAACGGGTATATTATAGGCTACTTTTTGTCTTAATATTGTCTGGACGAAGTTGCAGGTAACAGCTAGTTATGAATTAATTTCACTGTTGTAGAAAGCTATGTTTGATATTTCTCTAAGGGATAGAATTAACAACGTACATGCGGAGGATCACATACTGTAGAAGGCATTGAGAAAGACTTTTCTCCATTTCATGGACGAACACGGGATGATGATAGCCGCTAACTACTGAGTCTGGTGCACATTGACACGCAACGTAGTTCAACGACTTCACCTGATGTAACATACAGCTACAATATAATGTTAGATGTTTTCTTAACTAAGTTATTAAGACTCCATGACTTAAGCTTTCTTGTTATTACAAAACCCGCTATAGAAGAACCACTACCTGGTCAAGCAACATGCTCATAATCACGTTAATCGCTGTATAGTCCCGAAATGTCAATAACATTTACGAAATCATTACTCATTAAACTACAAAACACAAATAAAAATGTATAAACGAACATTATTACGGCTGCATTTGATTAAGCGTAGCGTAAAACGTAAACAAGTCAATTGATAAACATCCACACAACATTAACCGGCTGATTCAATCGGCTACCCTCAAACCGCCTCCGGTCAAAGTGATTGACAACCATAAACACGCAAATTACAGGTGTTTGCGGGCAAATCCACACGTTCGACAAAGCGTCGATAAAAAGCCGGCGTTCATTCATGCCGGCGCCGGCGGCCTCGCAACGCACGCACTCGCCGACAGCTGATAGAGCCTGTTCGCCTTCGCATTGCCCAATGAAGATCGTCCCATACCTCACCTCACCACGTACCACTGCATGCCGACGCGACCTACACACCTCGTAACATATTTATACCTATATATGTATAGTTACAATTACATCAAGTAAGCAGGATTTATGTAAAAAGTTAATAGTTCAATCAAACTTTCACACTTAAGAGTCAACAGTTTGTGTATTTTGACCCTCAGTTGTGCTTATAAACTGGCGCTCTTTACGATTTTCTTCACTGAAGCTCGCCTGAAAGCGAAGGAGCTTTGCACTTCTCGCAGCAACTGGTGCAAGGTGAATTAAAAAAGACAAAAGGCAGGTATGTGGTTTTGTTTTCATTGAGCAGGATATAAACACGGTTGTGGCACGAGTGCGGGCGGGGTCACTTAAAGTTAGTGTCGGCTCGTAAACGTATCGGGC
>NW_013527915.1:5619664-5645240 GCF_000836215.1 Papilio polytes
CCATTTGTGAGTAGAACAGTATAAATACAATTTCTTTGACCGCCGGCACCCAAACCTAATATTACTGAATCAACAATCTTGCACAATAACACATGAACCTGTAGCTCTTGACACAAGCCTTGTACCAGTATGTAATTAAGTAAATTAGTAAACAAATATTTAAACAAACCAGCAATGGGCTAAGGTATATTAAAATGAGCAGCTGAGGAACGAGTATTGCAAATTTTGCGGCATTCTTCAATAGTTCATACAACATATACCAATAGTAGCAAGTGCACGATGATTCAGCTCAATTAATTGTAAGGAAAATAACGCAAAAAAGCATTCATAACGATGACACTTGCGACCATATTATGCCATTAAAAGGTACGAAGAAGAGTAGTATTTACCAATAAACGTGTAAGTCAGAACAGAATTACATATAGCCAATGCTAAAATCTATGATATTACAAACGTAGCTAAAATCTTTGCACAATTTATTTCAATAACCTTGTAATATATGGTTAAATCTCATGTAAATATATCAAATGTCAATAGCATTAAATACAAAACAAATTCATAAAATGTTGTACACGATATCGCATTACAGACTGTTTAATCTCACGATAACCATTTGCTCTTGTCACGTGACGCTACTTATTCTGACTTCATTACCTGTTAACACGCAAACATTTCTTTTTAGTGCAACTCGAATATTGATGTAACCGATCACAACCCGCTACGACTAAATATTCATAACGTTTCTATGAATAGCGCAGTGGGCCGAATAAGTTATACTTAACTCATTTATGCATAACTCAATACCAAACTACATCTTTAATTGATTACAATGGAAAATAAATGCATGCAATTAAATGAAAATAAATAAATAAATATTTTTGCTGCTATTTTGTTTCAAAAACACACTACAAAAATGAATTCGGAATCTATAAGGTTAACTTGTTTTGTGCAAAAACTGCTAAAAGTGTGCGAATAACGCAGCTAAAGTTAAATACAATTTGTGACAAAATGTAGGTGAGATGAGGTTAGATAATGCGGATATAAAGGCCCAGAGCTGCCCCGTCGCGACGGGTCAAGTGGCTCGTCCAGAAGGACACTTGTCTACGATCTACAACATTTAAGAGAGCTTTTTTTCATCGCCCAATTTGATTCCATTTGTAAAGAACATAATGACTGTCATGTATAATCGTTTATCAATTAAAAGCGCTACACGAGGCGTGTTATTGTTTCGGGTCTGACGTAATGAATATCATCAAATTAAGCTCTAAGCTCACAGAAACATTACTGGGACCTTAATTCGCGATTAAAGCGAATATAGTATGCGGGGTGAGTGGTGGCGCGGAGACGAAGGCTGCGGGGTGTGTGCGGCGCGGGGAGCGCGCAAGGGGGGTGGCGGCGCAGGGGGGCGCGCGCCGCGGGCCGCCACTTCTCTGTGCTCGAGGAGCCCCGGTGCACCTCGGTTTCCGGGCGGCGCTCCCTCGCGGCTCCGCAAGTGTCCCGCCGCGCCAGCTCGCGCCGCGTGCCGCCCACGTGGCGTTCCCGCTGACGGCCTACGACACCTCGGTACAACTCGCTACTCGCTGCGACTGTGCCTATCTCCCATTGATAAACCCTTGTAAAACAATCCCCCCTTGATTATTCTTATTTGTTGTTGTTTTCATTTTTTTAAGTACCTGCTTCTTTTTGACCTTGAGCAGTTTTTTTATCCCAATTATTACTCATTTTGATATTATCTTCCTCCTAACAATACGAGAGTTTTTTTATTTTTTTTTATAAAAAATTATGTTAAATGTCACCGTGTGTTAAACCGGTTTTTTTAAGAAAGTTATGTTAAAGGAAGTAAAAAGACAAAATTGTATCACATATGCTAGAATCTAAACTCAATTTGCAAGATTTTTCAAGAATATTTCCTAATATTTTTTAATGTTTTTATTTATTTTCATGTTCAATAATGTCTTTTTTAAATACGATTGCTTTATAGAAAATGGTAAAAATTAACATAGACTATGTAAAAAAGGATTTAGTTTTCAAAACAAACAATTAAGACAGTGATATAAAAACAATACGCGATCTATAAATAGTGCACGTATTCGATAAAACGTTGATAATTTCAAAATGGATTCTCAAGTTATCATGGACGATCAAGAAAGATGCTACAAAATGTATAACATGTACAAGGTGAGTGAAATGAAATATTCCGATATGGAATTTCAATTTTAAATATAGCCATCTCGCTTCCACTCGCACGGTCCGGGAAGAATCTTACCGTCGCGCTCACACGCCAATTTAATTAAAGGTAAACTGGAATTCATTTAGAATCTTATTTATTTTTACAACGTAAAAATTTAAATATGTAGATACAGAGGCTTATAGTGAATTAAATCAAAACTGTGATATGATTTATACAGCTATAATAGTAATTAAAAAAGATACGTTTAAATTATCTTCTTTTTAAATTATAAATATTTATTGTAAAGAATTAGAAATTCATCATTTTATAAGTGTTAGAAACACGCAAAGACTTATTTTGCATAAAACTTTAAAGATATTATAAAAAGTGCAATTATATCGATTTATATGATAAAAAATGAATGTTCCTGTAAAAGAGATGTAATTTTAAACATTAATAATGTATAATAATAACATATTCAGACTTTAGATGCATAAAAATAAAAACAAGGTAACTTAAAAGGATATTAATCTTAGATATTAAAAAAAATATTAGATTATGTACATATTACTAGCTGTTCGCGTGCGGCTTCATCCGCATGAAATTATAAATTTATTGTTTGCATTTGTTTAATTCTCAATTGCAAATGTCAAAATACCAATTACCTTACTATGGCAATCTTGCTTCCTTGATGTTGGCAACAACTTATGGTATCTTTCTCACATTAGGGATTATAGGGCGTAAAAATATATAGCCTAAAGTGCCATTTTTCATTAAAAAAAAGAATTATTCAAAAATATGCTGTAATTGCATCTTAGGCAACAATGAAGTGTGTGTTTACGCTTTATTATAATAGTATAGATTAAAAATGTTACACCTTTTTTCTGGCTCCTAGTACAAGTTGTATTTGAACTCAAGTAAAGGTTAGAAGGGTAAAGTATATCCGTGCCGATTGCCGACGGAAACAAATACGAAGTCATACTGTAACTTTATTTCAAGGAAATCGTTATACAATAGCCCTTACGTATGTTATTTAATAAATTATTTCACAGCGAATTGAATCTGGTAAAAAGCTTTCTGTGTAAAATGTTAATCATCGAATCTCTGTGCTTTGATTTAGCGATGTTATTCATTGGATTCTCCACAATTTACAGTTATACAATTTGTTAACGAATAATGTAACAAGGAAATGAAAATAATAGACATTCTTCCATTATAGTTTACGCTTTATATGTACCTTAAAATATTGTTTTATTATGGGTTGGGGTTGTATCTCTTTTCGCCTTTTACTCATAGGTAACATGTCACCGTTGGCCAGCTAAACTGAAGTGACAGCGCGTGCAATCTGCAATTGCTGGTGTCTATAGGCAGCGGTCACTTCGCCATTTTGGCGGATTTAATTGTTTACCACCTTAGTTTATAAAAAAAAGTTACTTAAGTATTGAGGGATTGGACGGTAACCCAGTTCTTACCCTAAACTCTAAAACTAGGTTTAAGTACGCAGTGGTAACTGGATTAACTTATTAATCATAACTTAGTTCATCTCAATGAATCATCTTTATGATACAATTTTCTTATCAATTTTTAAATTTAGCCAGATTATAAACTAACGAAGATCAAAATCGATCGGTGACATATACATTGTAGTGTAAGTATACATTAGAAACTATCTTTCATCAAGAGAAAAAGTTATAATTAAGAAGAACGCCATTAATAGCTTCTTGCAACTTTCTCCGGCTCATTAAAGTTTTTCATTAAACATAGCAATAAGTTCCACTCCTCAGTTTGTTCGCAATACAAATTTATAGTCGACGTTTTATTTATCAATAAGAAACATTTTAATTAAATTAGCAACGTAATAAACTTACTTCGCCGCGCAGCATAAAAAAACAAGTATTTTATATATTTCTTGTTATTTCTTCCTATAATATCACAAATACGAAAGCTTAGATAGATAGATGGATGTTTGTTAGAGTTTGTAGCCTAAACTGCTGAACGGATCTCGATTAAGTTTGGCACTGTTGAGGATAGTCTGGAAGTACACATGGGCTTTTGTTTTTTTTTATTACACGCAGACAGAGTCGCTGGCAGAGGCTAGTATTGTATAGTTTTAGTCTATATACATACGGAAGAAGCTGGACTTGATTGTCAGTAACGAAATTGCTTTACTTTTTATTTTACTTAACATTAACTTAGTTGCGATTTGATTGCGTAAGAGCATCGTAAGACCTTCGTTGTGAATTTGCGATTATGAAATTGTCCCAATTAGATATATGCGTATCTGTTTGCAGCTAAAAATTACTAACAAACATTTAAGCCGTTTACATGTGCAAGGTAAACAAGATTACATGGATATGGGCAAAAAATAAATTGAATACTAGTTACATTAATAGATTTAGAACCTATAATACAAGAAATATTTACATATTTCGTTACAAACGTGTAATATGTGTCCTAATTCTAGGAATTCTACTAGTCCCCCTACCTTTTATTTTGGATTTTTACTTGAAAAATGTAACTTGAAACTTTATTATTCTTATAATGTCTTTAAAACTATTTAATCAAAAACAAACGTATGCTGGCGTTGGAATTTAAATAAACTTAATTGTCAATATGTTCTTGCACACTATGTTCTATATTTTTGCCAAACAAATGATTTTTTAAGCCGTTCTGGAGATATATACGTAGTTACAAACGTCCATCCATCTAGACTTTTGCATTTATAATGTTAGTAAGAAGTAACATAAGTCAATATATTGACCACTAGTATACATATAATTAAATGGTCAATACTTATGGTACTCGTAAAATCTAGCGCAGGTAAAAAGTTCGCTTAAATACATTGTATCATATCAAGACATTCCCTTAATTAATATCTCTACTACACTATCAGAAGCAAAACAATAAATATTAAATTTTGACGTGAACATGGAATACGATTTTACAAACAAAACATCGGCGTTTATATAAGGCAATATATTTTATCGGCATACTATCATACCGTGAAATAATGCTTTAGTGCTCGGTCAACGAGCGAAATTCAATTTCACACATACATTTTTCCCTCAATAGACAATCGCTGGCTTCGGATTGTACATTAAAATTATTTTAATGCACTTTACTTCGGGAAAATTTAATTGTTACTGGATATAAAATCATTTGGTGCCAATGTTTTCTTTAATAGATTACAGATACATATTTACAGTTTTATATAATAACTAACTGTAATCCTAATCTTACAACTCTCTAATATCACTTTTAATAATTCATATTGTCATAATTTACATAAACTCTGACAGAACAGAGAACACAATAATAATATTTTGTCACAAACCCACACTAAAACTAAACAGTTATGAACCCTTATCGTGCCCATTCCTGGAATCTATCCCGAATCCGAGGTAAAAACTTATGAGTAAACCGCCCTAATACTCCGCGAACAGCTATTAACCACTCCACACAAATGGTCCTTAATTTAAAAACAAACTCCGTCTCATTTTTAAACATTTTTACCATACTAGATAGTTAAATGCATTAGAGAAAAATATTATGTAAGCCTAAGCTATTAACTTTTCAGAAGGATGACTGTTATTTTAAATTTTCGAAACAAGTTACATTAATCAAGACAAAATTTGCCTATTGCTGATAATTCAGCTTAGACATTTTCTCTGTAGTAAAATAATTTAGTATGGGTGATTTGAATTGCTTTCAGACAGGGCATAAGCAATGTTTAGGTTGCATGAAGTAGCAGCGCCATCATCGCGGTGCGGACGGCGAGCGCACTAGAGGAACGCGGCGCCCCGCCGCGGCGCGCGCCGCGACCGCCACGCAGTCTTCCCGCGCGGTCCGCACGTGTGCCTAGCGTGTCTATACAGCTCCGCAAACATTCAAACCGAATACGAACTAAATGCTAACATCGAAGTGCGGCAATTACTAACAAAAAAAAAACTCTATGTGTCACCACTTTGTGCCCCGACGTGCTACGTTACAACACTAACGTACTGTGCAACTATTTCAGTGCTCCGACAATAAGAACTTTAATTGTTATTTCTTACTTCCTCGATAGATTAATTAGATCTTACATGGAACCGGAACGTTTTAAATTAATGTTTGAAGTTTATTAGATGAATTAAACTGGATAAAACATATGGCGGACACAACGACCTGAATGGTGGGTAATTAACTTTCTACTTAATATTACTTATAATGTTTTCTTTAATGCAATGTGAAATACTTGATTGATGGAAAGTTTGAAGAAGTTCCAGACGACGAAATATGTAATCAAAGTTAAGTCTAATTGAATTAGACGTTAATCAATTTCATGCGATGTTATCTGGTTATAGCAAAAAACGATCATTTTTATCTTATTGCAGGTAATTATAAAGTTAAATTATAAATAAAACTTTAAACTATGTATCATGTAGATGTATTAGACGACATTTCAGTAGGTTATTGTAAAAATATCATTAAGTATACAAATGCTGATAAATATCACTATCTGGTGACAAAGTGGGACGTAAGATATGTAGGCAGTAACTGATATTAAGATAAGAAACAAATGTTAATGATTGTCATGTATAAAACGTAAATTCGTAAAGTAGGTAGGAACGCCTTAACCTTGTACATATTTATGTTTAAATTCAAAACTCATAAATATAATAATCGGCTGTAAACTAGCATTATCTTTAACTTTCACCGAACTAATATATTTGATTGTTTTGCCATGATAAAAAGTAATTTCAAATATGAATGTTCTATAACACGACGAGACTACATTTAAAATAACCATAACTTAAAACGTACTTAACTAACCTCCAATAAAAGAGTTATAAGTGATACTTATACTAGGCTCTAAACATAACGTACAAATGAATTTGAACCTCAGTACAAATATTAATAGTGTAATATAATTTAATTATCAATATTTTAATATAGTTTTACGGTATCTGAACAAATGTAATACACATGAACATAATTAAAAAGATAGTTTCCAATAAGAAACCAACTACCATAAGATTAAAACTAAAAGATATAATAACCATGTCTTAAAATGTTTCAAACTCCGATGTTGAAATAACTTTGGAAGAAACGCTCAATAAAAACTACCATTATGTTTAAAATGTATATTTCAATCTTATTGTAATGAAAATAAACTTGATATTCCCATACATAATGTAAGCAGGTTACGATGCGTTCCAATTGTAATAACATCAATTGATTTAACGCTATTTTAGTGGGAGGAACTAAACGAGGTCACCGACCGGCAATTATGTTCTCCTTAAGAGTTCTCCACCACACAACACAGGCCACATCTATTATGGAGTCGAACCGTGCGGCTACGGTACGTTATTTACCATTGGACGCGTTTTGTCCCTGCATCATCGTATGAAAAGTTTTAAAAAATGTATCATAAAAATATTAAAATTACAAAAGTACACAATATAAGCAAATAGATAGTTTTCGACGAATTATTAAAGTTACCCACTTTTAAACTTTCTACTTTCCACGCTCTAAAAACGTATTACAATCATACAATCGTTATGAATAGAGCGTTACGATAGAGATTTATTGATAAAGTTTTGTTCATTCTTGTTTCGAATTGTCGCAAAAATTGAATCAATTTGGTATTCATTAACCGTTCCATTTTTAAACGACGGGATGTTGTAATTGGCCTGCATAAATTAGCATTTAAAATCGTTTTTTTTACAACTTTTTGCTCGAGTATGCATAGGAATCGGTAGTAATGTTTACTTGATTATGTTACAAAATAGCACAGAAAGCAATTATCTGCGTGTCCTTTCACTTACTCGATGTTAGCGGCATAACGTGGCCGTGCAATGTGTATAAAGGCCCAGTGGTAGTGGCGTGCTGGCGGGCTGACGGGGCAGCAGCCGGTGTGCCACAGCCACACAAACCGGTCCGAGAGGAATGAGACCGACTTGTAGTCAAGGCACTACACAATATTGATCAATCGATTTTTGGAACGCCGATTAAAATTGTATTCATGTTATGATTTAGACGCGAAGAGATTTACACGTTTTTTTAATGGAATCATGTTATTACATCCACTTATTTGTGATGTTTTTCAATATTTTTAGTACCATTTTATAGGTTAGGAATAAAATTTCTACATTTTGACAAAAACAATTCTTGTTGGATTGGCACGAATAAAGATAGTTTTATTTTCTTAACGGCAAACGATTGTTGGAAAACTTTGCTAATCCCAGGGATAAAAATGCCATAGGCTAGCGAGAGAGCTATTGATAAAACTTCCTTTTAATAACCTTTCACCTTTATTTAGTATGTCACCAGCCTATTGAATATTATTACATACCAGACTACGTTTTACTTTACAACACACTTTTAAACATTCACTCTTTATCCTCATTCATCTCTCATATAAAAGCATGTAAACAGCTACTTGTATTGCGAAATATGATTTTTCGTTTACTACATCGGAGAAATATTTAAAAATGTATGCTGAGTCATGGAAATGTAAAGCAATTTGAACTATTTGCGAATAACTGGTTATCATTAAAAACAAAACATAATCTTGATTCTCATTATCATTCGATAGTTTATTCTATTAGCTGATAAACACAAAAATGTCAACGAATATATCATTACTAGCTGTTCCCGTGCGACTTCACCCGCATAAAATTGTGAAAATTTTATTTTATTCAAAATGACATGGGAAGACTACAAACCATGGCAATCTTATTTCCTTGATGTTGGCAACTTGTAGCTTATGGTCACTTTCCCACATCAGGGTTCTTGTCCAATTTATTAACCCCCTAAGTTTAATAACGTGAAAAAATAAAACGTGACGTAAGTGTAGGGCTTTTATTAAAGAAAGAATTATTTAAAATGTGCTGTGATTGCTGACATCTTACGCTACAAAGTATTTTGTGTTTACGATTTATTATATTAGTTTAGATTAAAACATTTACTTATCCATTATAAGGTTTTTATCTTTTATCATAATTAAGACAAATAAGGATGCTATCTTAAATAGGAATAACCCACCCTTAATGTTCAACTACACACCAATAACTTGAATCTGTCACAACTGTAATGATTCACAATTTAAGATCACCTGATAATGATTTTACAATTTTATTATAAATTAAAAGATTTTTTTAATAGTGGATACTAAAAACACAAGGCACACATTCTGAAAAGCAATGAATTAAACGCGTTTCTGTCCTTTGCTATGATTTCGATACTAAATCTACGCTTTATGTACTATCTTAAATCACTTTTAAAACTCTCGTATTGTTGAACATTAATGTACTTTAAAAAAATAACATACAAAAACGTAAGTTTTAACTCTCCTTCCAACTATTATCAACCGTACCGTAATAAGTAATTAATATCAGATGTTTAATTTTTGTAGTAAATATGTTTATTAATATTACTATACCAACTATAATCACATAAATAAAAACTACATAGATTTGTTGATAGTGAAATCCTCAGAACGAAACTAGTTAACTCGAGTTGGGTCACGCAGTAATCTCCGGGGACGTACTTTATTGATGGAAGTTGTTGACGAAGACCATGATTAAATTGAATTCACAATAAATATTAATATAGTATTGAATGGGCGTAGGAAACCAACCAGTAAACTATCCCGGACCATATAGCTGGTATAAAAAGTTGCACTATATAAATCTTACTTCTTACTAATCTTTCTAATATTTTGTGATAAATGCGAAAGGATAGATGGATGGATGAATGTTTGTTCGAGTTTGTAGCCTAAACTGCTGAACGGATTTCGATGAAATTTGGCATGGATGTAGAGGATAGTCAGGAAGAAAACACAGGCTACTTATTTTTGTTTTTTTGAATACCACGCAGATGCAGTCGCGGGCGAAAGCTAGTTACTTATAAATATAAGTTAAAATAATTTTTGGCATTTGTAAAGCTTTAAAAACACTGACAATCTATTTGCTTTGCCAAAAATGCAAATTGCTAATGATAAACTGACATGTTGGAATCGCTAACAAGACGGAATAAATTGACAAATCGAAATATCACTTGTCAAATTTCAATTAGAGAATGACAAGTTAATTGTCATTTAAGTGACATAAGGGGTGACAGAATTGCAAAATACTGTGTCTAGGTAATTTTTAGGAATTCACATTTTAAGTAGAATAGCATAAAAAGCTATTAAAAGCCTTCAGGAAAATGGTAATAGTGACAAATTTGGATAAAAAAACTTAAACCATCGTTTGGAAAACCCTTTAGTGACATGACAATTGGCAATGATGGCTTTAAACTGAAATTTATTGGTACGAATATTTACTATTTTATATTTATTAGTGATCCATAATCAAATATTTCCTAAAATGGATTATAAACTTCGGCGTAATTTTTATTCATAAAAATATCTAAATTACGATCTTTTTTGAAGTCGGTTAAAATGGTTACAAAATTTTCATGTATTAATAGAAATATAAACATGTAATTCAGCATTTCTATTGCAACGGAGATTTTCTTTGCTTTTCATTTCAAACAAGTTAAAGAACTCTAATTTGGCGTAGTCTATACATTTAATTAAAATGTAAATATGAACATATAATTTTATTTGCCGTTGTTATTAATTGTGCTGTCTATCCATGTCGAGTAGGCAGTAATTATTTATGCCAGCGACATAACAAAGTATTAATTTAATATCATAATAGGTTACTGTTTACACAATAAGATTTCTCCTTCTAACATGGAATTTTAAAGAAAGCAAGTATTTGAAAAAACGTATTTTTGATATAAATTCCAAACGAAAAGTTAATTTAAAAGTTTCTCACTTACAACTTGGACTGCCTCGAAATAGCTCCTTTCATTTAAATTAAAGTATAAATTGCCTTTAAGTTACAAAGATTCCTTTTATACATTTTATAATAACTTGAAATATTTTTCGTGATTATATTTATATGGACACCCGACGGATCCTTAGATTATCGGGAATCGAATTTATGATGTTACTAGTGCTCAAAGATACAGAACAAAATGACAATAAAATAGACAATTGAAACCTGTTGCTCATAAGTATCACAAGAATATTTATTTCGTGCAATCAAGTGCGCCAATTCTCAATCCAGTTAGTGTTTCTTAATATTGCAATAGCAAACAGCTATAAAGTTGCGTTCAAATGCCATTCTCAACTACACAATTCTGCTTTTATTTATTACAAATCATAATTCACGACATACGAAATAACAGATAGAAGTTACAGGCGTATTATAAAAACTGAACGCGGTTCATTTTTATTAATCTGATAATTAAATCATACTAATGTTATAAATGCGAAATTTTAGATGGATGGATGTTTGTTAGAGTTTGTAGCCTATACGGCTGAACGGATTTCGAAGAAATTTGGCAAAGATGTAGAGGATAATCTGAAAGAACACATAAGCTACTTGCATTTGTTTTTTTTTTTTAATTCCGCGCGGACTGAATCGCGGGAAAAAGCTAGTCTATTAATAAAGATAAAGAAAGAATCAGTTGTTTAAAATAAAAATTGTTAATCCCTCCTGAATAGATTATTACTACGTGCTTTATTACCGTTAAATATAAAAGGCACTTGTCAATAGCTTAATAAAGGAAAGAAAAAGTTTCTTCTATAAAAATATTTATACATTCATTATATTTTTTTAATCTATTCAGTAAATTATGACTAAGGACATTATAAATGGCTCTTATCCGAGCGCAAACTACCCGGAACACCTGCATTCTTTCTCTCTTATAAAATATTCTTTATTCGAAATAAAAGGTGGTTTCCGTTTATTATTAAAACATCGCATTTTACAATTTATAAGTTGACAGTTTTTTCTTTCAATGTATAACGTAGATGTATTAAAGTTTTTTTTTTGTATTTTTTTGCAGCGTCCCGAAAGCCTTGAGACATCGCTGTCCGGTCCTCGTGATACCAAGCAAAGCGTGTACGCTATGAATGATCAGGTTTGTAATGCCCTTTCTATTTTTATTCTATCTTTGTTTTCTTATCTATACTAATATTATAAAGAGAATGATTGGTATTTTTGTATTTATTTGATTCGCGCAGTAACTACTGGGTCGATTTTAAAAATTCTTCCACCGTTAGAAGAGAAATTTATCTGTGAGTAACATCTGTGACTATATTTTTTAATTATACGCGGACGAAGTCCCGAACAATAGCTAGTTATAATTATAAATGTATTGCAATTTAGAACACAAAACTAGATCTTTACCTACTTTGTTAGGCGCATATTTCCTTTCCATTGAGATCTCCATGGTCTAAATAGCTTGTATATTTCGAAAAATAGATGTCAATCTTAATATAGACAAGCGAAAGAACAAGAGTTTGTTAGTCAGTTTCCTTAGATCCAGAAAACCGATTATAAGTTTACTTGAAGTTTGTTGCAAAACAAATCAGTTTCCATCAAAATTTATGTTCCCTTCAAGGGTTAATAAATTAGTACGAAAATATATCAACTATTAAATTTAATATGTTTAATAACATAATGGAAAATAATGTTTCAATCTTGTGTATCTGTGTACGCTCCTGACTGTATTATCCTTGAAATTAAACTGTATATGATTGATGTATTCATCTGCAATTGGTACACTCATCAAATTGAGTGCTATTGATTTGTAACCTTGCACTTAATATTCCGAGTGTATTATAACATTTAATTTTAATATTACACTAATTAGTCACGCATAGATATTGAAATGTTACTATGTAAAAGTAAATGTAATATTAAAAATTAATTTAAATATTCAAAATCATTCCATATCTATACTTATCTATACTATTATAATAAAGCGTAAACACACAATTCTTTGTTGCCTAAGATGTCAGCAATCACAGCATGTCTTTGAATAATTCTTTTATTAATAAAAAGTCCTTCACTTACGTCACGCTTTAGGCTATATATTTTTACGCCATTAAACTTAGGGGTAAATATTTTGGCTAAAAACCCTAATGTGGGAAAGAGACCATAAGTTGCTGCCAACATCAAGGAAGCAAGATTGCCAAGGTTTGTCCTGTCATGTCATTTCGACATTTGCTATTGATAATTTGACAAATGTAAACAATAAAATAAAATTTTTACAATTTCATGCGAATGAAGCCGCACAGGAACAGCTAGTTTTAAATAAATCCATGTTCCTGATGTAGAAAGTGGGATAATTATATTAGTTTTCACATTATCAGTTTGAAGCTCTTTCCCTATGTTATTTACTGAGCTTCAATCGTCTTTTACCGGCCTCGAATGAGTGATTTAAAATAGCCGTCTACAAATAAAAATATTTTTGGTTTATTTGTTTATGAAAAACTGAAGTAGGATAAACCTCTAATAGGCAAAATATATGTAATTAGGCAGCATAAGCAGAGAAAAGTTAAAGTTTAGTTAATTTTTAACGCCGGAGTATTTATACGCTTTTCATCAAACATAGCCTATGTTACTCACAGATAAATTACCTTTCTAATGGTAAAGGAATTTTTAAAATCGGCCCAGTAGTTTTTTCTTGAATCGAATACATACAAAAATACAAATCTTTCCTCTTTATAATATTAGTATAGATATAGATTACCACTGCAAAGACAAGACTATCTTACAATTTCTACCACAAATAATTATTAAGGCTTATGTCTATTTTTAACATCACAAACAATATTATTGTTAAAAATATGGCCTTTCAAAAACTTTTTACTCATGTAGAAATATGAAGAAAATATTATGAATGACTTGTGACACGACAAGCCACAATAGAGCAAAACAACAATGGTACAATTACACTAAGAGCTTTTTATTGCCATTTCGTTGAATTAACTTCTTGTAGGTACATAATTTTCTCATAACGACTTTCTTATTGTTATTCAAATTACGAAATGTGTACCTGTGCTCGCAGATATAATGTACAGGGATATTTTGTGGTGATGTAAGGGAAGCATATAATCAATTATTATTAGTCAATAAAAAGCTGTGATGTTTTAAAAAAAACCTCAAATGTTTGATTTTGCGTCGTTACAGACAATTGCTACTCCGAAAGCCGAATAAAAGAACCATTTAATGTAATAAATGTAAATACAAAAAAATGTTAAGAAAGAATGCGAAGAATTTTGTATATTTATTAAATGTACCATGTACAGTGGATAGTAAGGCAAAAGTTTAACGCACAGGTTTATTTCAAATGTTTTAATAAAACTATAGACCCTTAACCCTGATTAAACATAATTGCATTGTTTTAGACCTTTCATACGCCATCTTTTGGAGACGAAGAGTTCGACATTCCACTGATGCACGGACAGCATGCACCAGGTGGCGCTACGCACGTCACACAAATACAATACGCACAAATACACCACTCCGCGCCACAGGTTGGTATTATCACCAAATTAGTACACAGCAATTAATTTGGCACGTACAGACATAAGTACCATTCTGCCGGATGTGCCAACTTAACTATGGTTACTAAATCACTATTCCAGAGGTCGCCACATGCGATAAAAATAACAGATTTTAGATGCCATAAAAACGCCCAGATTCGTGGATCCAATCATTAATGGAAACGGAATATATCAAAACTTTTTATAATATAACCAGACTGATTGTCGAAACATACTTTATATGTTTAGAATACCAAAAATATTTAGAAGTCAAATCTACGCTATCTTATTGGAATACTGAACGTATAGGTAAACAAAACTTATCGTAACTACTCGGTCTGCGATAAAATACTTCCGACTAAAATATTTTGTAAATATGTTAAGAAACATGTCTCTCATCGTAAATCATAAAATTGTATTTAAAAAAATTACCATTAAATAATCTTACGAGAAATATAACGTGTACACGAATAATACAAAGGACAGTAATTAGTTAAAATCAATGTATTAAAAATGAAGTATTAACTATATTATAAATATACAAGATGTTTGGAACTTATCCATTATCTTGGTTCTTTTTTTAAACAGACCAAGTATTATAGAAAGCAGTGAGCTTATTTCGAAACACGCATAAAATTAGATTGCGCAGTCGTAAAAGTCATTCTATTTCTTGAAGCTATAACTTTGCTTTTCTCTTTTATTTTATTTGCAAAATTTTAACAAAAATATTCACATCGAAACATTAATACTCAATAATTAATAATCTAATATTTATTTATTTCTTATATGCGAGTTAGTTTCAGATGAACTGTTACAATTTCAGTACTAAACTAGCTCCTTTTTAGTACGGTTCAGAGTTCAAACCCGTGACTCGTTAGGTTTACTACCTGTAACTGAGTTATTAGCGTTTGTTATAATTATATAAATTTATTCTGCAGCCGTGCCGATACCAATTTTACGAAATGCGTCCTCGATTATCTGGCCTACTTTTTAGATTGCTTTTATTGAAATTGAATTGCCGTTCAATGGCTATCATTGACTATTTTATGTGAAGCATTTATATTTGGGATTTCTATCTACTGTACTTAAATATTATTAGATACAAGTAATATTTTAATATGACATTATGTTGTCAAGAACCTTTATAGAATATCTTAAAGACAAACATAAGATTTACGCTATATTAAAACGTTTAGTACCTAACCTACACAAGTAAACATTACTTATCGTAAGCATTTATTTGCATTTTGCTGATTATGATTGTGATTGCATACAAAATATGTGCATTACGGTCTTAACATTTATTTAAATGATAGTTTCTCATACAATTTATAGAATAAATCATATTGTTGTAAATAAACAGATAAAAGCATTACGGGCATAATACAACAATTATGTTATTTTTTATTTGTATTTTTGTAGCATATTCATTTCATGGCATATGGACTTTTTTAAAATAGTTTATAAGTTAAATTATTCATAATTAGTATAAAAATGTAACTTAATGAAATATCATTATTAGCTAGCTATTGCTAAAGTTTTGTAATCCTGTCTACCACCTAACCATATCTTATCTACATTTGCCACGTTGGAAAGATATAAGCCATCTTTCTCGAAAAATATTACGATGTTTTCTTTGATACGAGGCAGTAAAATATCACGACCGTAAAAACGATGTAATTTCCTAACATTTTCTGAGACATTACGAATGATGAATGTCAAGTTACATTAATCTATTTAGATGAAAAAGTTTTCGCTATATATGAGAAGCCAGCCATTTGCTCCAGAGTCGTATAACTGTTCTTAACATTATATTTTTTATAACATCTACACTACAAGACATTTTTTTCTTAACTGGCTTTTACAGTACGTTTCCATTGCCGAAGCACTGCACTTGGGGAAAAAAATATTGACAACCTCGTTCTTTTTGAAATAAAATGGGTTAAAGGATAGACCTGTCAATCGTTTCGCATTCTGTCATAAGATATAGTCAGTCGAATTTGTAGGTTTTTAATGTTTGTGCTCATTACCAAGTTAAAGGTGGTATAACCATGTAACCATATTTATAATCCAAAAGAGATCTTTTGTGTTCTCTGATTTATTATTGTATTTACGAAAATAAAAGTTTCCGAATTATAATTTATGTTGGGGTAACAAACCATTAAAATTGATACTCACATTTCATTTGTTATCAAAACATCGATGTTTCTTATTACAAACATTAATGCTTTGGCAACATTCATACATCAACATAACGTTGCCATAACTAGCCATAATCATTCATTCAATACCATCTGTCATCAGAATACTGAACAGTGAACGTAGGAAGAAGTCCATTTTTTCTTTTTCTTTTTGTTTTGTTTTTTTTTTCTATAAGTTTTTAAATTTTTACTAGCTCTGGGGATGATTTCGAAGATAATGGTAGTGATTGAAACTACTTAAAATGAAGAATTTTGATTGTCTTAGGTTGGAATGATGAATCCGGCGCAAGATGGCTTAGCACCACCAGGCGGTGCCCCTTCTTATCAACAACCTCTCTACTTGCAAGAACCCCACACACCAGTAACATCACACAGGTTTGTTACATTAAAAGGTTAATTGTTATGAATTTCGATCACCAAAACACCGGTAATATCTCACGTTAATTTGGTAAAATATTAGGGTATTTATCTGTGAAAGAAGGTTAGGTTTTGGCAATGGCTTTCAAAAAAGACGATATCATTGTATTGTAAATATGTTTAACAATACACAATTTGATTTCCATAGGAACTATTAAAATTTTCATATTGAGTTTTGATAAAGATTTCATTTTATTATTCTAAATCCAATATAACAAAGCAAATTACTTTTTAGTGGTGCAGGAGCTCCAGCTGGTAATTATATAATTCAACAACAACCTGGGGGGCAGCAGCGGTTGCTGATGATGCAACCATCTCAAGTGATGAGCGGCCCACCAACCCCCAGTACTCCAACTCAACCCGGACCTGTCTATGGGTCACCCCAGCAGGCTTCACCACCGGGAACCACCAGCGATGATTCTGATGACAGTGTACCATCACAACACTCACAGGTTAATTTTAACTATATGTTCTTTCAAATTTGGTCAAAAATGTTGAGACAGTGTTGATTACATTGATTTATTTTGTTACATAAATAAAAAATTATTCATTTATATGCTACAGTGCATCTCATGCTTGTTTTATTTAAATATTGATTAATCATTTAAAATATAATAGATAGTTGAATACATTTTTATGTTTAAGCAAATTTATGATGTACATGCACAAAATACCATTTTTATTTCACATAGTTCATTGGCATACAACTTTTTTTTGTTTATAACATTAAAAAACTGTCGAATGTAGAAAATTCTAATCAATTGGTTGTTTGTTGGTAGTTGCCTGGTGATGCGGAAAGCCTTCTGCCGATCCATTATTGCTCAGCGAGCCGGCAGCAACAAACTACGCTTCATCAGGTATAGGCAAATTTTATCGCTTTCATATAATCTATAGTCTTCTTTAGTAGTACTAGATTGTATTGCCAATGGACTATAAATATTATTTCTTAAATCTAATATATTTATCTTTTTATACAGATGGGAGTCAGTAACATAGGTGTTAAAAGGTCATCCCCTGAACCAATGGACAATGGTATCAATCGGGGACAAATGCAAAAGAAACCAAAAGTTCAAAAAAAGAAAAAGAAACGGGACCCTAACGAACCTCAAAAGTAAGTTGTAAAGATATTAAAATTCACTTTAAATCAAGCTCTATTTTATAATTTACTAAAACATAATTTTGGTATTAAAACTAAAGAGATTTTATCTTTCCAGACCGGTCTCTGCATATGCCTTATTTTTTCGTGATACTCAAGCTGCTATCAAAGGTCAGAACCCTAATGCAAGTTTTGGTGAAGTATCCAAAATTGTTGCATCAATGTGGGATGGGCTAGATTCCGAACATAAAAGTGTAAGTTAAAGAAAAGAACTGTAACAATAAAAAATTATTTGAAAATAAAAAACAAACTTTACAATGTCAATTTCAAACAGGTTTACAAACAGAAAACAGAAGTAGCGAAGAAAGAATACCTTAAGGCACTAGCTGCATATAGAGCTAGCCTTGTTTGTAAGGTAAATATTCAATACTTATTAATAAAATAATTGTAGTTTATTATTTAACAACATAACTATGCCTTAATAAAAGCAGGAGGTGGTTAAATTATGAAGTAACTACTAAAATACATAACAATGGTTAAGCACTTCTAAATTAAATGGAAAAGATGGTAGTTGTTCAGTGATTGGTAAGACTAAGAAAAATCTTCATCTTAACCTTTCTTAACTTGAATTAACATTTTCAAAAGTATGTCAACCTTATGCTTAGTTATCCTATAAAAAAATGCATATACTGGTATGTGGCCTTATGTTCTATGCAGTAAATGATGTAATTAAAAGGAGGGGAGCTGGGGCTCCATTTCCCTTGAAGCCTCGGCAGCTTTGGGATTTAAAACATGTTGATATAATGTTGATTTGTGGAATGCCTGAAATTAAATTTGAAACATGTATAGCACAGAGTAGACAATGCTTTAGAACACTCGCCCACTTCATAACATGGACCTATATAATATAAAACTCCCCTTTCATTCAAAACATATATTTACATTATGTATATGGCCCAGTTTCCCATTATCTTATGCAGCAAAGGAAACTCCCTTATTCCTTCTACTTTCCTGATCCTTTATTAAATCCAGGAGTGTCAGAACAATGAAGGAGGCGGTTGTCTTCGCAGTTCCCAAATAAGTATATTAATACAAGGTAAAAGGTACTGCCTAAGATAAAGTTAAAAAGAATATATTAAAACCCCTTTCCACTGGCAAGACTGGATGCGCGCTAGTCACTAAGTTAGAAAAGGTGCATAGTGCTAACTGTCAGATTTACATATTAAGTTTCGAACGGTCTAGCATCTAAATTCAGCGCTATGAATTGTTATTACAATGATGAAATATAATAAAATACAGCACACCTAAATGGCGAATTAATACACGAATGTAATATTGGATTAGTCTCAAGATTGAATCGTGACTTTAGTAAACCTAAGAAGAACTACACGGTTACTCTCTGTCGACTATTCATTTTTTAAAACGGTATACAATGATATAAGCGAATTACATAAAATAATCGGTTAAATGGTTTTTAACTACAGTAACGTGTTATGTTTTTAATTTTTTTCACAAAATTGATCATATAACGAATCTGCTATTTCCGAACGCAACCACACCTAACGTTAAATTTATGTTGGCAACACTCAAACGCTTTGTCGATGCTAATTTCCGAGCGTCGCCGAATTCAATCGAAATAAATAGACTTCTTGAGATATCGTGTTTCTTGGTGCGTTATAATTTACGATTTATTTTTTAAAAACGTTTCTTTTAATTGTGAATTAAAAGTAAATCTCTTGTTGTAAATTATTAAACAAGAGTGAGTGGCGTCTTTGTTCTTTGTCCTTTGTGTTTTTGCAACCTGGTAAAAGGTTTGATATTTCTTTTTAATTCCATTTTATTTTAATTTAAATATATGTTGACAAGTTTCAAAACAAATATACCAATATTCTTAGTTATACATAACCTTACTTATGATCTTTGTTCGTAAATTATAAAACGCATTAGCATATTTTTGATAACTAACAAAAAATATAACTCACTCAAATCTCCGGCGAATTAAAATTAATTTATAGATTTCAATAAATGCTTATTTTTAAATAAGAGCTTTCGTTTTGTCATGAAAAGTCATTGTATTTTTGCTAAGAGATTGCTATTTCTTTTCTGTTGTACCCAGTATGTTATTTACAATTAATCTAACACAGAGAAAAAAGGTAACCTCCGCTACCTTACCTATGATATTTAAAAATAGTGAATCATAAAACAAAACTTTATAAATATCAAATTTAACTGAAGTATGAAGACTCAGTCACATACTAAAATTGTCAACCCATAGTTTTAGAACTTTAAGATAGTATTTTATGTATTCGGGGTAAGTAACTTGAGCTTGTATGTGGCAGTATCTTGAGTGAAAATAAATGGATAAACAATAAATATTATTACTTATGTATTTATATGTACACTATAGATAAGTGTCACTGTTGAGGAGATTTCGTTTGACAAAATCACCATATTATAGAACTGAATTTAAATGTTTTTACTTTCAAGTTCAGACAAATTAATCCTCTCCATTTCATTGGTAAAATAACTTAGAATACAGGTTTTATTATACTAAGTACCTATAAATAAAAATTTGATATAAACATGCTTTCTTTGTACTCTTTAGGGAGGAGAACAAGAAAACCAAGTGATGTATAATCACTCTAATACCAATTCTTCATATGGTAACTACTACCAAGGGCAAAACTATGGCAATGGACATACTCCGCAAGGCTATGTACCAAATTCTACGCCACAGACATTTTCATCACAAAACTATACAGGAGGACAACCTCAAACTGCATACCAGGGACAAACTGGACCTGCTTACCCTCCAAATGCACAACAATCTTCACAAAATTACCAGGGAAATATGGGACACCCTCCCCCGCAAGCATATCAAGTAAGGAAATCCTAATTTACATTACAACTACATTATCCCATCTGTTCTTAAAATATATAAAGTTATATATGTTTTATTATATGCAGTACCTTATCCTGCTCCCATAGGGTCGGCGCACCGGGTTTTCGTCCTCCAAATTATTCTGTTATGTGTCATCTCAGTCATCACTCCCTTCTTGATCATGCCACTTTTCACGCAATCCATCCATCTCTTTCTAGGATTATATTTACCTCCCAATTAATTGAACGTTTAAATTTTTTATAAAACAATTTTTCAAAAATAATATAAAGATATGCTTATCCTAACAGGGGGTTCCAGGACAAAATCCTCAGGGTTATCAAGTAAACACTGCAGCATCACCTCAAGCTTGCCAGCCGAGCATCGCCCAGTCGCCGAGGAGTTACCAGCCGGCTCCCTCACCCAATAACTTCCAGTCACCGCCCGGTGTCTCTCCCCCCGGCTACAGGCAGATACAGACACAGTCCCCACCCATGGGGCCCGCTCACACCGCTATGCAGTACCACCACAACCAACAGGTACCTAACTAAGAAAATTTTTGAATTTAGAATACACAAAGACCTTTTATCAACCTAAGGAAAAAATTACAATGTCCATTGGCCATAAATATGTAACCTTTTTTGAAGTTTTAAGTATTAAAAATTATGCTAATGATTATGAAACAAAGGCGTAAATTTAATTTATTTATAAAAAGAAATAATTGAATATTATAACCATATTGACATGAAACCATTGCAACTAATCTAATTAACTTTATGTAGATGCAGCAAGTTCACCAAGTACAGCAATATCAGCAACAGCAATTACATCATCAGCAGCAACAGCAGCAACACCAACAACAACAGCAGCACCAACAACAACAGCAGCAACACCAGCAGCAACAACAACACCAGCAGCAGCAGCAACAACAACAGCAGCAACAACATCAGCAACAGCAACACCAGCAACATCAGCAGCAGCAACAACAGCATCATACACAACATCAGCAGCCACCTCAACAACAGAACGCTAAAGTTAAAAATGAACCACTATCACCAAGCAACAATGGCAACCCTGGTGGCATGCCCCAACAATCTCCCGAGGTAATTATTATTCAAAATGTAATTTAATGCTTTAATGTATAATATCATTGTCAAAATAATGTTGAAAACCTAAAATATTTGAATATTACATCAAAATAAGTTGTTATGCATGTCAAAGTTACATTATCATTTATCTCACTTGTCACATTTACTCCAAAATAGAATTATTCTCTTTGTCTGAATTTTTAAATATTCTTTTTGTAATCTGAAAATGTTTTATAAACAGATATCATAAGATAACTTGTTTCATTATTGTTAAGTATTGTTTCAGCAAAGCGAAGGGCGAGGCGTGGCGTCGTGCATCAGACAGGGATGCACCAACCCCGCAATTGCTAACAGTGAATGGGAAGATGAGTATTGCTCCAATGAGTGCGTCGTCAGCCACTGCAGGTCGGTGCCCGATATACCACCTCATACCTTAACTATCTGTACTAATATAATAAAGCATAAAAACACTTCTTTGTTATGTAGGATGTCAGTAATCTTAGCATATTTTTTTAAGTAATTCTTTTGTTTATTAAAAAAACCCTCACTCACGACATACTATATACGATACGCTATAAATTTGCACACTAATTTAGGGGTAAATATATTCCCATATATTTTGTCTTTTAAGCATTTGAATTTTGACATCTGCAAATGAAAATCTTACGGAATGTAATTAAATAATTAGTTTATGGTAAAAATATTTAGAAATCCCATTATTGAATTATGAGTGTACACAGTTCGACTTTAATTGAATCTAGACTTGTGTAGCAGGCTTCATGAGATGTTCATAGTTTTTTTAGAATTTTCAAGACAATGAAACAATAAACCTCCTTATAAAATCACAAATATAACCTTTTAATTCGTATTTTGTGTTATAATGATTTAATTTGTTTCCAGAGATGTATTCAGCTCATGGGTGGCATCCAACACAAACAACCAAATCCAAAACTTTTCTGCAGTGAAATAAATAAATCCACATATCTGGCTATATTGTAATGATAATTATAACTTTGCTAAAATTAGCATATTTTATTTAATCGTTAAAAATATTTATTAATTCAATGTTGCAACACTTGTTTTGATGTTCGCGGTTGTCAGATTAAATGTAAAAACTATTCATTTTAAATAATTTTCATTACTTTAAGATAGAAAGTGATACTTCTTTGTAATTGTAGTGAACTTATGAATTTCATATAAAAAATAATCATTGTATTGTAAACATTGTTACTTTTAGGATGTAATATTCAATAAAGAATAATTGTATAAAAATATTTGGAAGATAAAAGATATTCTTAAATGTAAGGCCATATGAGAATTGATTCTCCAATACTATAATAAATGTATCTCCGGCAGTGTTGCCACATTTAGATAAGTAATTACATTTCTCAAGAATCAATAATTTTCTATCATATGAAATTTTAATTTAGTAATTTTACTTTAAACATATGTAATTTTTGTACAAGCTTGTTATGTTCCTTTATTTTAGTGCCGTACGTTTTTAGGAAAGTAAGTAAAAAACGTCGTTTTACCACATTGTGTTTTATTATTATTGCTAATACTTGAAAAACAGGATTATTAGGCGTATTTCAAAACGACAAATTAGTTTCTAACTCTTTAGTCTCACTCTGCTATAGCATAAATAAAACCGTGGTCTAGCAATCTCAAAAGTATTTTTCAAATAATGGTATTTTGTATTTATTAGTATTATAATTAATTTGTATCGTCTACGAAAGATTGATGGTAGTTAGTGTGACTTAGTATTTCGCCTTAATTATAACCTATAAAGGTATAAACTGTTCATTTATAAGATAGACCAACATTCAAGTGTTGAAAATTATATCATAATTGAGTTGTAGTTCTTTTCAAATATCTTGCCGGTCTATTAGCATCCTGCTCCACCTAAAATTGCGTAGCGATTCGCGCGAACTTCAGAGCCGTTAAGATATTTGAAAACAACTATACATAGGATGAAAATGGTAGTAAAATTGTAGACATTATCTCAAGAAACACTTTTGTCATTTATATAATTCCATATGATTAGTAATTTTTAAGCATTTCACTGTTATTATTGAAATTAATAGTAATGTACTCGACATGTCTTGATAATTTTTAATTAGGTACTTTAATTGAATAAATTGTATATCTTGAGTGAGATTAGTAAATGAGTGTATACCACTGTAACCCTTAGCTCGGCCACTTTATGTATACTCTAACAATTATATTTCATACATAGCAACATTTTTGTCGTTATAAATAACTTTGAAAGAAAAAACTTATATTTTGCGTAAAATATAATATTTTACTGCAAAAGTGATTACAGTAATGAAAATGTAAAGCAATAGCAATGAAGCAAAATGTGTCTTTGTGTATATACAGGCTAAGGTATATTTATAAATATGCATTTAAATTTTTATAGTAGAATGTGATATGTATCAATTTGAATTGATGTTGTTGATATATTTTAATATCTCGATTTGCATGAATAAATTAAGCATGTTTTCTCCTATATTTAGAAGAAACCTATAATGTACATTGTAAAAGCTACATTCTACTCATTCCTAGAAATCGTGCTTAGCATAGGATTTAGCTGGACCAAAATTTCCTTTATATTCAATGCGATCGTAGTATATAAAGATACATAAAATCTCCTTTTAACGTATTTTCATTAAATTTTTACGACTGTATATAAATATCTGCAATAATAGTTATAACAGTAGTTAGACCGTCGTAAGTCTTTTGAATTAATTTGTAATTTATATAGTAGTCACCCTAGATTACTATCTAAGAGCAAATTCTCTTTATTGAATGTAATATAATAATGTATAAAATGTAATTAGAATGATTTCATTAAATTTCCTAATCAGTACCTTTTGTTTCTATCATTACCTTCTCCAGTAATCATTTTATGCAACAGATTAAATTTACATATGAAACAAGCTGTGCTATATGATAAAAATTCCCTAACAATGTAAAATCTATATTACATTCTTAGGGAATTTTTAGTATTTTTAAATTGGTAATAACGAAGTCTTCAATGGAATTAAAAAAGCGAGCAAAGCCTCAATCTCAGAAAATCTTTAAATTCCAGGCGGGTTGACCGGTTATCGATAAGGTGATAGCAGTGTTGCCAATGTAAATTTATATCAAGCCGCGATCTTCGTGTAAAATAGCCGTTTTTGTATGGGAAAAAATTATCGGTGGGTGGGTAATATCAATTTAGATATTTTAACTGCAATATGAATAAATTTTTTTATTACAACATAAAATGTGTCTCCAAATAATGACGAAAACAAAACTTACGACTTATAAGCGACAGGGCCTTAGCCACGTTACACGTAATTACAAATAAA
>NW_013527915.1:5645258-5662143 GCF_000836215.1 Papilio polytes
TGGTTACCGCGACAGCCGCCGTCATCGTAATGGTAATATGTCGAAGGCTAATTATCGGATAAATCAAATTTTATTTCAAACCGTATTGTAAATAGATTAGATAGTTGTTCTCCCACGTTTAATAAATGCGTTAAACGAAGAAGCTCTGTTTACCAAAAAGAAAGTGGTGCCTCACAAAATTGTCAATAATGATGGACGGAAATGATTTAGCTTCAGAAACAACCAGAAGAGGAATTATTTCTCAAGCATGGACGCGTATTTCTCAGGTAATTTAATTTACCAAGATTATGTTTAACTGCATTGGCTGCTTTCGAATTTCTAATATGTACATTACTATTGTTTCGAAAACTTTTCACTGCTATCAGAATAATTTGTCTATTGCGGTTTTAATACTATCTGCTAAAAGAAAAGTAAATATATAAATCCTTGAAATTAATATGAGCAAATAAGTCAACATTTATATCAGCATTTCACAAAATTCACAAAATTCACATTCAAAATAAGAAGTAAACACCTAATCCTTGGCATTTTATGCAAGTATTGTAGAACTTTTAGTGTTGTTGCTCATTTAACTTTCACACTAACATGTTTTGTAGTTTATATATTTCTGATAATACAAGGAGATTTAAATTGTATCCATGGTCTAGCAAAAATATTGTAAATGTTGCTAAGGTTTTTCAATGTTTTGTATTTTACTAATTTGTTAATATGTTTATGTTTTTAGATCTATCAAGGAACCCTAGACAAGTGGACACCTCACACCAAAGGAAGATGGATAGGATGTATACTTCTTCTAGTTGCCTTTATTATACGAGTAGTCACAAAACAGGTGAGAACAAGCAATTATTAATTTTAAGCAAATTGTAGAACTTATCCAAAAGCAGCAATTCCAATTCTCTTTATATGTAAAAATTTTAAGTTAAAGTGAAAGTTTATACTTTCAATTGAAATAATAAAAAAAACTCTTTATTGGAGAAAAATAAAACATTTTCACAAAATTTATTGTGACTCTGTCTCCTGAACTAGTAATACAAATACAATTTTCCTTTTTTTTTCAGGGGTGGTACATTGTGACTTATGCCCTAGGAATTTACCACTTAAATTTATTTATTGCATTCCTTACTCCAAAAATAGATCCAGCTATGGATTTTGATGGTAAGTACAGTTTTATGGTACACTAACTACTAAAATTAAACAATGCTTATTTAATCCTCTTAAAACAACTAGAGTAATTTTATTTGTCTACTTTATTTTTTATCTATTCTATTTCTTTCTATGTGATTGACAAGTAATGTGTAGTGTGTGTTTAAGGTTATAAAGTATTTAAGAAATATGTATGTTAAAATATGGAATTGCCTATTAGACCCACCAACAAGTTGATCTAAGTATTATATCGTGAATTACTATGAGAATGTGTAATAAGGGTATGTTAAATAATTTTCAGCTGATGATGATAATGGCCCTGCCCTCCCGACACGTGCCACGGAGGAATTCAGACCATTCATACGGAGACTGCCAGAATTTAAATTTTGGCTTTCTGTCACCAAGAGCACAATTATTGGCTTCATCTGTACATTCATTGATGCCTTTAATATACCAGTATTCTGGCCTATACTAGTTATGTATTTTATAACCTTATTTTGTATTACTATGAAGAGACAAATTAAGGTAAGCCAATTTCTTATTAATATTAATTACCTTGACATAAATTAGTCAGCTTTCTATCGGTATGTTAGGTGGTTAATTATTTTTTAATTGGTTATTATTATGTCAGTGGTTGTTACCAATAGTTCTATATTTTATAAAATTCAATTTAAAATTTACTTGTGTCTAATAATGGAACATCAATAACACATTTTTCTATTTTGTATGCCTAAAAAAGATTAGTGTCTATGTTAGTAGTCTTGACAGTTTAGATGATTCCATAATTACTCTGTAATGTTCTGGATATTACAACAATTTATTATATTTTAAATAAATTTTCTGTGATAAATATTGCAAAAAAGTGTAATTAGTTATTTACAAATAAATTAATATTATTTTTACATATAATGTTTAGCATAACTAAGACAAAGATAATAATTGTTATCATTAGAAGTTTCCGTCACAATGACACAACATAAATATAAAAGTTTTATTATCCATGACGAAAAAATCGTGTCATTTGGTCCAAAGCTGATAAAATATGCGATAAACACTACTATTTATTGTAACTAAAGGAAATGAGTGAAGCTTAAAGCTATATTATATTTGGTATAAATAATTTAGGTAACTAGTGATGAAAAATTGCAAATGCTGACTAAAGAAGTAAGCTTTTAATAAATTAAAATATACCGAGGGTAGACTCTGCAAATTGCTGACATGATAAACTAAACGGGCCGAGTACACAATTTACAGGTGACATATACATACAAGGTTTTAGTAATGTGTACATTTTATTTTCCAGCACATGATCAAGTACAGATATCTACCATTCACTCACAGCAAACCGAAGTACAAAACTGTCGAGTCAACGGTGACCGTCAACTGACGTCTGCACTCGTCTCAATCATTCTAAGCAGCGCCGAGAGTCAAAGTAACTTAAAACAAAACTGTTGTATGCAAATGTTTCTAGAAAATACACTTTTATTGTAATGTTTATCATTTTTTATTTTAATTTAGTTAAATTAATATAATAGTCATAAGATTAAACAAACACAATTTGTGCGATGTTCATGAATGTTATTTTTTTAATTAATAAAAAATATTTTATGCCAATTCTAACTTTCTTTAATATTAGATTATGTATTAACCTTATGAAATCTCATCTATTTTTAAGTAAAATAAATTATTCCTTAGTCACCACATGTAATGTATACAAAATTAACCATTACATGGACCTACTTCTTTATTTGAAGCAAAACACATTACTGTACTGCTCGGCCCACAAATAACCTACGACCAATGAAATGTATTTATGAAGCATGTGACTATTAATTTCAATTAAACAGCAGTCATTGGCTTTAAAAATATACCATCGTAACGTGCGATAACAAAAGTAAACTCGCACGATATGAATCGAATAGTAACAGTTTAAATTTACGTTTATAAACATACCTAGCACAATGCAATTATTACCCTACTGCTAAAAATAGTAGCTAGAGATAAAAATATCCATCGTTTCGATAACGCACGACAACTGTCTAACGTTTAATAGTGTTTGCTATTAAAGTTTTTAGGTTTTTACAAATAAAATTACCATACTCAAGTTAGAAATTCGAACTTAAGTGATCATCTTTTTTATTTTATATCGAGGATGGTATTTTCTTTTATGTTCTTCATTCTTTTCACACAGCTTGTTGAGACGTCCTCTGTTGAGATAAAAAGAAAAAAGGTCAGGGTGGAATTCTAAATGACACCTTCAGGCAAGATGCGGCAACACGGTGCTGCTGTTGAAAGGAAGCTGTGATGTCAATTTGTGAATACTGTTACAATTTTTATGAAGAAATTGCTAACAAACTTAAACACTATAAGTATAAATACTTATAGTCATAAGCTAACTGTGCTAATATCCAGCTGCACGTCTAGGCAGCCTTAATTAGTTACTTATAGCATCATTTAGGCAAAATATTTTTATAGTACTTAGATGGTAACACTACAATATTACCAAAAGGTTGAAACGAGGAACACGGAAAAAAAATATAAAATAATAGACATGATTTATCTGTGGGGAAATTATACTAAATTTTGAAAGGATTCAATTTTATAGCAAAATAGCCACTAATCGTATATTCGCTGTACGTGCAGCCTTGTGTTAAACTATAAGCCCCCGAATAAAATTTAACATAAGTACCTGTAACAAAACGATAATTAAATTAATAAGCCTCTTTTTCTTTTAATGGACACTTCTGTGTGAATCAATAACTCTTCAATAATCATAGAAGCTATTGAATTGGTAATAAGTTTCAAAATAAACTGGCAAGGATACACGATATCGCCAGTGTTACTATTTAAATGGAACGTTCAAAAGTAATAAAACGCGCTCGATATCCCTGTTTATTTTATTGACCACTCGCCAGATGTTTGCGCATTGTTTTCCAGTGCGCAGTAGTTTCTCTGTCGTGAAATCGGGATTCTGTTTTAGTAATATATCTATTCTGCCATTTTGAAAATAGTGGCGTGTATGGATTAGACCTAGTGTTTTTTATGTGACAAATATGTCCGGGAGCAATGATAAAGCGTCGACTACGCAGCGTATGATCCAAAGTGTCGCTTTCCCTCCTAGTCACAAGCTCACTGTATCGGAAGTATTTGATGAAAAAACTGGAAAGCCCTTACCAGATGTTCTCAAGCAGCATTTTATCTTAGAGGGTAGAATCGAGGAAAATGCAGCTTTACGCATCATTCAAGATGGTGCCACCTTATTACGATCAGAAAAAACTATGATCGAGATCGATTCACCGGTGACCGTGTGCGGAGACGTCCATGGCCAGTTCTACGATTTGATGAAACTGTTCGAGGTGGGAGGCTCTCCCTCGTGCACCAAGTATTTATTCTTAGGTGATTATGTCGACCGAGGTTATTTTAGTATAGAATGTGTTCTTTACCTTTGGGCGTTGAAGTTGTGTTACCCGAAGACGTTATTTCTATTACGCGGTAATCACGAATGTCGGCACTTGACAGAGTACTTCACTTTCAAGCAGGAATGCAAGATCAAGTATTCTGAGAAAGTGTATGATGCCTGTATGGAAGCATTCGACTGCTTACCCCTTGCTGCTCTTATGAACCAGCAGTTCTTATGTGTACATGGTGGTCTCTCTCCTGAGATAAACAGCTTAGATGACATTCGTAAACTAGATAGATTCAAAGAACCTCCTGCATTTGGAGCCATGTGTGACCTACTTTGGTCTGATCCCCTTGAGGACTTTGGAAATGAAAATAATGCTGAGCATTTCTCGCACAACTCTGTTAGAGGTTGTTCTTATTTCTACAGTTATGCAGCCTGTTGTGACTTTCTACAAAGAAACAATTTACTGTCCATCATACGGGCTCATGAAGCACAAGATGCAGGCTATAGGATGTACCGTAAGAGCCAAACCACTGGCTTCCCAAGTCTGATTACCATATTCTCCGCTCCTAACTATTTGGATGTTTACAACAATAAAGCGGCTGTGTTGAAGTATGAGGACAATGTGATGAACATCAGACAGTTCAATTGCTCACCTCACCCTTATTGGCTTCCCAACTTCATGGATGTGTTCACTTGGTCTCTTCCATTTGTGGGTGAGAAGGTGACAGAAATGCTGGTCAATGTACTAAATATCTGTTCTGATGATGAACTAATGTCTGAAGGTGATGATGCATTGGAGGAAGCTAATCTCAGAAAAGAAGTTATACGCAACAAGATCCGTGCTATAGGAAAAATGGCTCATGTGTTCTCTGTTCTCCGTGAGGAAAGTGAATCTGTTCTTCAGCTCAAGGGTTTGACTCCAACTGGTGCCCTGCCATTGGGTGCTTTGTCTGGTGGTAAAACATCTCTTAAAAACGCCCTGCAGGGCTTCTCTCCTAACCACAAGATAACCTCATTTGCTGAAGCTAAGGGGCTGGACGCCATCAACGAGCGCATGCCGCCACGGCGCGACGGCCAGCGTACCCCCGACACGCAGGACAAGAAGCCGCATGTGAACAGCAATGCACATTCGTGAAGTGCTAGCTCCACTTTCTCTTCAATCCTTACTTTTTGATCCACTATTCTAGTGATGGTGAAATATGTGTGAAGTTGACTCAGCTTTTGGATAAATATATTTCACATAAATTTCTAGGTGGGTTTGAAGGGAATTGTCATAATAGATACTAAATATTTAAAAAATTTGGATTTAACTTTTTTTCAATAGTTGAAATTAAAATTTCTCTTAAGATATTACCTCTCGATATTTAAATTATGTCAGATCTGCAGGCAACAAATTTTTTTAGTCAATTAAATAATAAGATATGCACATTTATTTATAATGCGCTGCACTCTTTCATTTTGGTGATGTAATTTTAAAGTTTTCATATGAAAAGACATGATATTGTAATGTAAATTTATTCAGATTATCTACTTATACTCTACATTGTTATCTACATTAGTGAAAATTAGACATGTCTTTAATTTTCAAAGCATAATTAGCTGTGATATTAAGCGATGATCAATGTGTAATAAATAGCAGTCTGCAGGTGGTGCGGCGTGTTCATTGGCTAATCATGCATTGAAATATGTAAAGGGGCGGTGGTGTTGTCAGCTTGGGCGTGTCTTTATATTCTATTAAGTAAAGTTAATTCTGTACTATAGTGTGCGGCACACGGTGTGTGGTTGCCATGCGTGTGTGCTGTGTAAATATGCCTTGTGCGTACACACACGTTATTGCAGCTTTAACACTCCACATAAATATTACTCTCTTTAATATCTTTGCTACAAGTTGTACTTAATTGTATTTTATTGTACAAAATATATTAAAATTATTACCTATGAACTATTACTATACTTAAAGTTAATTTATATTTGGGTGTCTGGCTCGGGGCGGCTGGGAGGCTCAACTTGTATGCCGGAACATCACATATAAATCATTTAGTCCTAATGTTTCCGTATATAAGGTGTAGCGGCTAGTCTAATTGCAGATTTTCTTACAGCTTTATTCCAAATTCACTTATATAATTATAATAAGGTTTAATGACCTATGCACTGTTGGAAAATCTCTTTTGGTCTGCCAAATAAATATGTTATTAATCAATGCAATATGTTTGTATTGTGGATACTAAAAGTGGCTTACAAAGTTTTTAAAGTCAGTACTAAATATTTTATCTCAATTCAGTGTGTACTCCTTCATATGTTCTCTACTTTTAAAATAAATTTTATCTATGTAAAAACTAACCATACATTTAATTTCATTTTGTACTAATCAAGGGAAGTGGTGTTTATCCTTATAAAATATATTAACATTGAGCTCCATATATTATAGTTTTAATAAGACCTCATCCTAGCTATTGCTATGTGATTAGTTCTTGTTTGGAGCTAAGCAAAAAGTAAAGAAATTAGCATACTTTTTGACTAAAATTACCAATATATCAATATAATGAATTGTTTTAAAATATAGCCTAATACTAGTCAACATTTTATGATTTGTTATACAGAAATATTATTCCAAAAAATATGTATGATTATTACAGTGAAATTTTTTGTTTGAGCCAGCAATTCGGAATTAATATGCGATTTGCTTGCATATGATGGCGCGGCGTCGCCACGGCGGCGGCGACTGTCGCTCTCTCTGCTCTCGGCTCTCGTCCCCGCCCTAACCTAATCTCTTACTAGCAAAAAAATTATGTACATTTACTTACGACCTACTAGTCAAAAATTAGAATTATTATCTTGAAAACGTTATAGACTTTTATCTTCTTATTACTTAATTTGTTTCTTAATAAATATTCATATTCTTTAATTTAAAAAAAATCTTTTTATCTTTGCAAGTCCTACATCATTTGATTACATTTTTCCTACAAACTACATAAAATGTGGATACAAAAACGATTCAGAAATAATAAATTATGATTAAAACAAATATGGCAATTGGACAGAACTATAAACTTAAAAATAACAGCTGTTTGCGCTCATGTTTTTTATGTTGTTGCCGTGTTTTCACAAATAAATCCGCACGCATATTTACGTAGCCGATGAAATATACTCCATTAAAAGCATGCGTTCAAGAAAATAAACGAGTCTAGCGGAGAACAAAACAATTTCGGTTTCGTTGCGATAGTCAGTTTAAATATTTATTTTTAGCGCAGCCACAATTCGGCGACAGCCAACCGCGACAAGCATTACACAAATTCGTGGGTCGCGGTCGTGTCGCGGGGATCCCGTATCGAATTAACTCATTAACTCTTTCGTCTCTTATTCAATTACTAAGCTTTGCGTGACTTATTATTTATTACAATTATGAATTAAACAGTATATATGTTAAAAGTACATTCGCAGTGAATTACAAAGTCATAAAAGATAAGACAATTAAATCTCATCTCAGTACGAGGAAACGTGTTTAATATTAGTCGGTCGGTGTAATTAGCGCTAGCCGCTAGGTCTGCATCCTTCGCGTATGAAAGACAAAGCACGATTATTTCTGTACAATGAATATACTTGTAGGTGCCAGGGAGCGAAGTAATAATGTGTTTGCTCGGCGCGCCGCCGCGTTTAAACCCGACAATCGCTGTAAATAATTGGCCCACCCGTCAACACACTCTTTACTATCGAATACATTTAACGATAGCATTTTGTTCATTAATATTGCTAATAATCATTGTATAATTACTAAAAAAGTGGTAATTTGATATGTTGCTGTTTTACATGTTATATTTAACTTGCTTCTATTTCACCAGACGTGCCATTCGTTGTCGACTTCTAGGGGTCATGGCGTGACGTTAAATAGCTCGCAACCTTTAGTATTGAGCCGTCGAATACAAAAAGATTAATTTAAATCCGATTAGTAAATCGTGAGACTAGCGCGTTCAAATTTTACGTTTCATTGTATTACTACAATTAAACCAAACCTGAAATTAATAACACCCATTACTGAAAAAATAGGTTAATATTCCTATTGAAACCTCGTGAAATTCTTACTTTGGCCAATGTATAATGTAAGGAACATGAGGGTAATATATATAGTTTCGATTTATCTAAGAGCATTGGCCAACAAGCCATATTAAAGTACTAGTCGTTTCAAGGCAATCAACACTAACTTAGGTTTGCATTTTTTCTTAGTTTTACTTCGTATGATGATGAGTATCTACAATAAATATCATAGGAAACTGTGCGGTATCTTCTCGCATAACATTTGTTGTCAATTTCTTTAAATAACAAGCGAGCACTTATCAGAAAGATATGATGACCTCTGCACCGCATGCATCAGAAAGAAGTAAGAAAAATAAGTACTTACAGCTTACATTCAAAATAAATTATATCTGTTTTGAATATAAGTGTAAATGTGAATAGTATACTTCAAACCTATTTCAGTATCAAAGAGATAATTTATTCGATATTTTAATTTAGATGATATTAATCTATATTATTTTCAAGTAATCTTACTTAATTTGAATTTTTTTTGTTCTTACAGGTACACGAATTACAAACCAATGAACGTTGAATAGTAGTTGTATAGTAGTAGTTGAGTAGTACTTTAGTGCAGTAAAATGATTTTCTCCTGTTTAAAAAAATATTTTGAATAACATTTTTCCGCAGACCTTTCTCAAAGTAGGTCATAACGCTACGAAGGCTCGAGGCTTGGGGGCAGCAGAACTCCGTGAAAATTAAACAGAATTAAGGCTATCAACTGAGACGACAGCAGCAATTTTATCTATAAAATCATACTTAAAATCGCTCTTAAAACTGAATTACATTTGTAAGATAACATGTTTATAATAGGTATAAGGACTAAATAGCTAGAAATGATAACTCAAAATTATTATACCCACCTATTTGACTATGTTTTTAGTAAAACATTTACTTTAGAATAATGAATTAAAAAACATGACATTCCCAGATGGATACAAAGTTTGAAACCGCAAACCAACAAGTGTTACATAGGTCTCGCAATACGTTTGAACAGGTGTTTTAAATACCTTACAATTAATTTTCAACAAAGCATCTAAAACAGTTGAAAAAATCCTATCACTAAATAAAAAAAATGTAGAATTTTACAATTGGATCAAAATGAAAAACGTTTGTGTATCGCAGAGCATGGAATTTGTATGTGTTCAATTTAAATCTAGATATTTGACAGTATCGATTACTCCCAAAAATTTTAAAATGTATTGTTTATTGCTCGTACATATATGTACCCGGAAAACATACCTAAATATGTAGGTATTTACATTAACTTTATACAAATTCTCTGATATTTTTACGCACAAGTATTTATTCCCATGAATAATTTTATAACCAATTTTATTACATCATTAATTATTTTATTATAGCACGCCTCGTAGGTTTATCACAATTTTTACCTCCATTTTAATTATGGCTGTTACTGATGGACCGACCTTCACTGCGTGCGCTTGTCGCGTTTCTCCACGTTGTTAGTTTGTGCGACGCGTTTATAAAATATGCGTCTTGACGCCCTTGTTTGTGTGACGATCATCAATTGCTTTAAATTCCAATTAATTTAATTGTTGTTAATTGGTGAAATACTAAATCAAATCAAATTATAAAAACATGCACTCCATACTTAACTAGCTTTCTGATAACTGAGCTACAAGCTCAATTAACTGTAGAAGGGATTTTCAGTCAACTTTACTAACTTCTATAACTACATTAAATAATTAAAGTAACGTAAACGCTCTAAAATATGAAGAGAATTCAAATACACCTAGCAATATTCAGATTCAGACAAAGGGACTACGATGACGATGTCCCACATTTCATACTAATTTTTGAGTAGCATAAATCATGTCAAAGCGAGTTCTTCATCGGTATTGGCACGACTTTATACTTCGTAATTATCCTGTGTCACTGACACTACTAAGACTTTTATATCTTTGCAACAATTTTACGATATCTGAATCTCGGTCAAGGACTCTGCAAAGCGAGTCTACATTATTGTCATCTCTTATCATCTGTTGCTTTGTGATAGAAGGTAGCATAGCATCAACATCCGTTAAACTGATAGAAGTAACGCATGTGTCTTTAACCGTTTAGAAAGATAGGAAGGAGAGTCCAACAAATTTTGAAAGTTGTAAAATAGTTTGATTTGTAGCGTTCACGCACTAAAACGAACCAGTTAGTTGTAACGCTAATATGTAGGTACGGATCAATATTAAGTGAATTAATTGGTACCTTTGTATAGTCTTTTTATAGAAGGATATAAATCGTCAAGAGGTTCGCGAGATGTTATGAGCCCACTCCCCGTAGATCTATCTGCAACCAACAAATTGGGTGCAGATATGTACGTTGCAAGACAAAAATGGAGATTAGGAGATGTGCAATAAGACATAAATTGGGATCAAGAGACTCGGATAATTTAACAGAAAAGTCCTATGTTTTTCAGTCGAAACAATTTATCTTTTTATTATCTCGTATAGCTTCGCAAAGTAGCAGTGAGATAATCTTAATAGTATAGCGATAACGAACATTCAAATATTTATACGGTCATCTTCGGTGTTCAGTGTACACGAGATGCAGCTCCGCTAAACGGCTCGGTAGACAATTAAAATAGTGAATTAGTGATGACATCATGTTCCTTTGTTTTACAGTTTATTATTTTATACCTATAGCTTTACTTAAGCAAATCTATAAATATCCTTTCAAAGCTGTTTTAGATTTTTAAGCAGCATTTCTTGAAGATTAAATTGAAGTCAATCATTCGTTATAGATATATAATATTTCTTTAATTTCACCTTCTTCGAGTGTATTGTAATTTAACCATCCACCGAAGCTCAATTAAAAAATATTTTAAGATGCTGTAAAATTACTTTCTACTAAAATCTTCATTGCAATCAACTTCAATCAAAATGACCATATAAGTGTTACTTTTTTGCCGTCACAAAAATGGTACGTTCACTAGAGACTACCAGATGTTTGTACATTTTATTCAAAAGCTATTCTTGTATTTCCGTCACGTAATTCCAACTCCTTCAGCTTCATAAGTAGCTACATAATTTCACGTGTATGTTTTGTGATTTATAAGAATTTAATACATGTTTCATATTAACTACCTTAAAAGTCTTACTATCTAAAATTAATATTTGAATTTAGACTTTGAAACTTAAAGAAAAATGCACAAAAAAGTGTAGACTCAACGGTCAACGAGTTTTTAAAGTAGTGGCTAGGGGCTATTGTTATTGGTGATGTCAACATAACTGCGTTTCAGACGCGATCTGTATAAAAATGAGGAAGTCTACATAAGATATTATAAATGTATAAGTAGAATTTCGTCGTCAAAAGGTATGTTATATGTACTATGAGGAACCGTTAGGATAATTTTTGAGATTGGCACACAGAGTCGCTTAATTTATCGTTATTACAAGCTAAGTATTTTGTATAGTACTAATGTTAATTAATGTTGTAATCAACTTATTTATTGAAGCGGTATTCGTTATTAGCAAGCTATTGATTATAACATACACGTATATGCAAATGTATATTTTTATTCATAACACTTTTCTAGTTTATATTCGATAATGAAGTAATGGAACATTTACCTACTAGTAGTAAAATAAAACACATGAATATTTAACAAGTAATGGGTTAACAACATCCAACCATAATTGACCTAAATACCAGTTAATTGTTTATAATAAGGGTTGCAAATCGAAAGTCGCAGAATATTTTTTTCATATCCTTATGCATACTAAATTCGAACTGAAAAAATGCATCTTTATAAATAGCTTGGTTTTAATTTTTACTGACCCAAATACTATAATTTTAAGGGGCTCTTATTTTTTTATGTTTATCATTAATGTATTAAAACTCACTGATACTACAACATTTACTGATTTATTTCTTATTAAGTGCGTTTAGGCAGGTATATTATTGATATTCTTCTCTTAGTTTTCTTTTATAATAAAAATCGTAACTACAATCTGAATTGACCGGACTCCACCCCGGAATTCTTCGAACGTTCGCGCATGTCAACTGCAAACACGTAGCACGAAACACTGTATAAATATGTTATAACTGGGCATGTAGCAAAAAAATCTATATTCGGCCAACTCTCTCAGAACTATTAAAATACTAGTATCTCTGTTTTGCATAAAATGTCTATCCACATCAAACTTTTGAGGCTTTTCAAAATTTTAATTGCTGCATTGAACTCCTAAGAAAAAACGAAAAAAAGTAATTCTCAATTTTAGTATTGATTCAACTCTCTCTCAAATATCATAAAGTTCAATTTAGCACATGTTATTGGGTTTATGGTAATTAGAACACATCTTTATGCTGACATTACACACTTAAGAGCTATTATGTTGTAATTTACAACTAATACATTTATTTGTTCTGTACCTCTGTTGTTTATTGTGTTCTTTGTGGAAATGCTAAATAACTGGTTCCTACACAAAAGTTTATTGTACCTCTATTCAGTTTTCATGAGACCTTGTGAAAATACACGATCATCATTTAGTAATAATTGAGATTGTTATGATTGACATGTTTAGACATATTTCTTGTAAGCATCTAATTGCAGTAAAGATTTTAAAACAATATTCAGCTTAAATAATGTATCATGTAATTTAAAAAAATTGAGAAATAGGTGTTTTAATATTTAACGTTATTTTAGACAAGTTTATAGTTAATTTGGAACATTAAAAAAAGCTACCATAAGATTGTAAGCTAATGTAGTTTTCCCTTTTTTCATTTTACGATTGTTTAATATACTTTTTGAATGTAATGTTAATATTCAGTGCCACTTGCTTGCCTGGCAATATTGTAGGCTGTAGTAGCTCAGAATGTGTTAACTTATCACTTAAAACTATTATAATTAAAATATAAAGGTAAGGGTAAAATAAAAGACAAATTTGAAGACAACATTTATTTGAAGATTTCAGAGATCTCTACAATGGATTATTCACTACAGTTATATGTTGAATAATAAAATAGAATAAAACATGATTTTATCACTTCAGATACTAATGGCAATAACAATTGCACAATATTATAATTCAATAGCAATGGTTAAGCATTATTTTAAACTAATAAATGCTAAATTTGGAATACACTACAATTCTTTGGCTTCCTACAAGCTAGCATGTTAATAATTATCAATATGTTTTGTCCTACTCTACTAAATTCTACTTACTACTAATCATAAGCATGGAAGTTAGACTTTTTGCTTTGGTTAAATCCAATTTAATAGATTATGTATGGTTATTCAAGTACAACTTTTTACACACAAAGCGAAAATCTAAATCTTGTAATGGTGGTACAGTACTCTCTTTCACATTTGAGAAGCTTAGCTTTACACAATTATGTTGGTCAGCACAAATACATTGATCATTTGTAGACTGCGGTTGTTTAGTTTGTTCTTTGCAACTTTTTCTGCTGTCAGGCTTTACTGGATCAGCGATTGTATTATAACTGTCTATGTTATGAGTGAGCATGAAATTAGAACTTGGATATATTAAAAATGCAAACAATGTCAAAGCAACCAAACACTGTATAGGTATGGCGGTAGACCAGTATTTGTCTGGGTAATAATAGATGTTGAAATAGTGTAAATAATAGTCCGGTACAAAAGCCCAAATACAGTAAATAGTCAAAGCAGTCTTACTAAATAAATATAAAAAGAAGCCATACAAAGATCTTGCGGGGGTCGGTGCTGGTGTGTGTTCTGCCATTGCTGTGCAGATTTTAACCGAATCCAAATTCGCTCAAAGTCTTGATGATCAGTAAAAAGTTTTTAAACGTAGAATTGACAGCAACACGTAACTTCTTTGTATCGGTTCCCTCAAAGTTTCTGGAAAAATAATATATTTTTACAAAATGTTGGAAAGAAAAAAAAATAAAAGATAGAAAAGTACGAACATTGCGAGCTCCGTATTGTTTAACGTCACATATCTCTTAACTTTATTCCCCTTCAGATCCTTATCAACCTTTATAATCTCATAAGCAATTATTGCTTCATTTGGTGTCCTAAACGGAATTGTCAGGCTTCTGCAACATACATCAAAGCATATTGCGAATAATATTTACATTAATTTAATTGCGCAGCATCTACAATAAATCAATTGGTAATACAAATCACAACTGACAGAAAAATAATATACCGAAAACCAAGAATAAAAATCTATTAGGATGAAGGAGGTATTGAGGAATAAGATATACAGTAATGTAAAAGAACAAAATAGATGTAAAGTAAATGTGCAAACGTTTCAGAATACATGCGCCATTTAAAAATCAATACTTGATGTATGAGATTTTCTAGAACAAGATATTCTGTTGTAAAAAGAACAATTCCTACATATTTTTCACAGTCTCTTGAGCCATAATTGTATTTGGCGCTTTAAATGTTAGCACTGCACAAACTAATTTGATTTTAACACACGTAATTACTCCTTTATGACCAAACTAAAGACAAAACAGGCAAGAGAAGACCAATTTAAATAATCGATTGAGCACTTTATGTGTCAACTGTCAGACTATATTTGTCTTTTAGTGTTGCCAGTAAAATATTTTTTCATACTCTGTTTTACTATCGCTAGTAGTGATGGGACTCCAGTGATATTTTTTCACTCGAGTCCCTCGGTACTCGTAACTTTATCACTCGAATTGCCACTTGAGTGATGTTTATTGACTCGAGTCCTAAACTTGTCTACATAATCAAGAAAAGTCTTATGTCAACTATTAGTTGAATTGAAGAATTATAATGTACCACTAATAAGTTGTAATCCAATTTAATTTATTCTAACAAGGAATTTTTATTAGATCCAAATATTAACAGTTTTATTATGTTCTTACACAATTTAGATTATAATAAACAGGCTTTAAATTAACTTAAATGAGGCTTAAATAAACTCAACAAAAGAAGAGAACAAATTTAACTGAAATTGCTGTAAGAAATTCTTACTCTCCTCGGTATAAACCAGGGATGTTGCGGATGTTGATTTTTTCACATCCGCGGATGCGAATGCGGATGCGGAGTTTTGAGGGCTCACATCCGCGGATGCGGATGCGGATGCGGATGTTAAGATAATATGTAAACCGTCATCATCATCATCATCATTTCAGCCTTTACTATTAATATTTATATTTTTATTGTAATATTAACTTAATTATTAATATTTTTATTTTTATTGTAATTAGTCAAACATTAATATACAGGGTTATTGGTAATTAGACGTATTCCCGTTAGGAGGTAATAGAGGGGATCATTTGTGATAATTTTGACCCCTATATGCATTATCGAAAAGTTAACCGTTTTCGAGTAATTATATAACATAGTAATTAATTATTCAATATTTTTCGAGATTCTCATCCATTGAAATGCCTTAAAAACAAAAAAAATCATCATGGAACTTAGTCTGCAGGTTTTTTTTAAAAACATGCCCGTTTCCTAAGCTCTCCAAAAATGCATAATAACCAGGAACATGTCCCCAGGTCACTGAAATAAACACATGATTTCAAAGGAATCGGGTGGTATTCGTACTCGAACTAAAGTTACGGTAGATTTTGAAAACTCACATAAAAGTAATTAAAAGCAATGCCAAACGACAAATAAACTAAAAACACAAATTCATAATAAAATTTAGAACCAGTAAGTTTAAGAAATAACTGTTATTAAAACAATCTCTTCGAAAACCCACCTTTGGTAACAGGACAAAGCATGACATACAAGAAGGACGGATGACCTTCACATCCAAAGCCGCTGAGGGAAAGCCATAAAGAGAAAATAGAATAGAATAGGTGATAGCTGCGATTTTCCTTATTATTGGATGGCCGAGGGGAAACTTCAAAATATCTTAATTGTTAATTTCATTAATTCAATTTATTTAAACTTGTATTTTTGGTTTATTTTACGTTTGTTATGGTTAAATACTTTTATGGGAGTTTTCAAAACCAACATTAGTTCGAGTACGAATACCGCCCGATTCCTTTGAAATCATGTGTTTATTACAGTGAGGAGGAAACGGGTATGTTTTAAAAAAAATCTGCAGACTAAGTTCCTAAGACTAAGACTAAGAAAAAATTAAGTTTTCATGGATAGTTTATTTTTAAATAAATATTTGAAGTTGCAATTTCGACTTATTTTGAAAAAATCGAAAGATCTAGATTACTCGAAAACGGTTAACTTTTGGATATTGCATATAGGGGTCAAAATTATTACAAATGATACGTCTAATTACCAATAACCCTGTATGTTAAACACCTATTGGTAAATTAGTAATT
>NW_013527915.1:5663472-5663704 GCF_000836215.1 Papilio polytes
ATTGTAATGTATATAACTTACATATTCCTCTGCCAGATTCAGCAGATGGTCCTTGGCGTCGAGCACGTTGTCCTCGTCGCCGGTGATGACGACGATGCTCTCATCGCCGTGCTTGGGGAAGCGGATGTCCACCTTGAACTCGTCCATGATACGCCTGATATTCTTCCCCTTGAGACCGATAAGCCGTCTGTGTACGCGCGGGTCAATATCAACTTCATCACGGTATTGGTTG
>NW_013527915.1:5663728-5673562 GCF_000836215.1 Papilio polytes
AAAGTACCAGATTAGGTTGGTTTAGTCACATTTAGTTTTTTTGTTTAAACTTACAAGTTGATGCACAATAGCCATAATGGCATCCTTGGCCTGCTGCGCCTTGTCCTCATAGCCCTGGATGGTGATGATATCATCATCGGGGTCCCCGCGCTTGGGCAAGTTGATTTGTACTCCATAATCGGTGCGGATCTTCGTGATCACTGACCCACCCTTCCCAATGACCAAAGGATGGTATTCAGGATCCACTTTGAATTTCAACTCGAATGACCTGTGATAAATGTAATTTACTATTAAATTTATGCAAAATAGTCATAGTTTGAAAGCATACAACAGAAATGTGACAGGTATGTAAATTATAACCATGGTTCACAATGATTTTTCTGGTAGTATGACAATTTTTGACCTGTAGACTACACAGCTGAAGTGATTTTGAGTGTCATTTGACTTGTATTCATGTACAGTAAGTCAGTATCTATTAAGTATAAATTATCAGCTAGATTCAAAATATCAATCAATGATTTTGACGTAATAATAAAAAAAATTGACAATAATAGTCGTTGGGTTTAGGTTTGGTTTTCAAATCCATGTGAAAGTGTACAATCTGGGAATCCGATGGTGTTCCACCTTAGAAGATACATTCATTAAAAAAGTTTTGTACTCATTGTGCTGGAGACGCGGAACAATAGCCAATATGACGCTGTTAATTGATTTATATTATAACCCCCTTGTTTGCGCAACTTCCAACTACATAATTATTTGTAAGTAAAGGCGGAGTTAATTTTATTGCAAGAAACTAGGAAATCTTTCTGTAAGTAGTGTAAGTAGAACACTGCGGATTTCTGCGATTGTACATGAATATGCGTGCATATTAAATTATTTACAAACGTTCATATAATGAAAACTCTTAAAAGTACGACCCAGGTTCGTCAAAAATAACATATTTGTAATTATGAATATAGAATTAGGCAAGAATTAAATTAATTGTCTCCATGTAGATATAATAGTTTATCATTTCAACACAAAAGTAAGCAACACAGGAATTATTTTAAAAGGTTAACCTTGAACATGCTTAAAAAACAGCTGTGTAAAGACCTGGACAAAATGTAACATTGTTTATTATAAACTAAACAAACATTACAACTGCTATGTACACACTAATGAATTTGATATTCATAAATTAATGCTATATTCAATTTTACTTTTTTAAATTGGTATTACGTTAAAACTTCGTAAATAATGCACAAAATAAAATAAATCACCTGAGAAGTCGATCTTCCTTTTCTTTCTCCATCTCGACAATTTTTTCGGAAAGAGCTTGTTTGGCTTTTTCCACATTAGCTGGAGTTCCAGTCACCTTAAACAAAAGTGTACATTAATTAGTCACAATAAGCATAAAATATTACTATAACACTATATTTTTTATGAATACCAACCTTGACCTGATCAGAGGTCTCCTCAATGGGAGGCATCAGGATATGAACATCATAAGTTTGCATCAACTCACGCCTCTTCTGGCCAGCGAGAAGTTTATGCAATTCAAAAGGCACATCCACATCTATTGTTATCGGGACCTATAACAAACATTTTGGGTACATAAAAAAATATGTTACAGTTACTTGAGCTTATAACTTTATGAATCTGCACACATACACCAGTCCTGTCAGTTGGGAAAAAAAAACAATACATAAAAAAACATTCTATTACCTGATCCAATAGTGCTTTCTTTGCAGCCTCACAGTTCTCTGGGCGACCAGTAATTCTGATGATGTCGTTAGCGCCGGGCTCCGCGTCCTCCGCCCGCACCGGCACGTCAGCTGCCTCCGCGTTGTCGCGCTCCGGGAACTTGATCTGGACGTCGAACTCCGCGGTGATGTCCTTCACCTTGGAGCCCCGGGCGCCCATCACGGTGCGATGGTGCTTTTGTGATATCACACACTCTATTGTCACCTGCAACATTTTATAATAATTAGAATTTTTTTATTAAATAATGTAGTAGTTCTTGCTATTGGCCATTAGAGTCTAAAGGTCTGCTTTCCTTTACATTGTATCCAAAATTGTGTTTGTCAAAGTGAATCCGAGCCATTAAGAATTTTTTTGACAAGAGTGGCTTAAAGTCCATAGCCATAACTTGCAATGTATTTGGAGGTGAACTTAGATAATTATTTACCTTTGCCTCCAAATCTTCAATGATCTCGTTGATGCGCACTTTAGCCGCCTCGATGCAGTCCTTGGGCCCCTTGAGCACGACGCGGTCGCTGTTGACGCCCTGTCGCGGGAAGGAGATCTGCACGCCGCCGCAGTCGTCGGCGATGCGGCGCAGCACCTCGCCGCGGCGCGCCACGAAGTGCCGGTGGTGGCGCGGCGGCACCGCCATCTCGCCCTCCGACACGTTGCTGATCTCCGCCACCGCCGCCTCCAGCTGCTTGCGCGCCTGCGACACTTGCTCCTCGCGACCTGCTCATTTCAATACTAATTACTAACTATAACAAACTTATCTAAACAACTTTTAAGGTTATAATTACATATTAAAAACAGATGTGTTTATATCCATAACTATCCTTAATAAATCAATAGACAATAAATGACAATGCCAACAAGTGAAATATGTTGATGCAATTTCTTATTTCCATTTCAGTTTAAATTGGTAGTATCAATATCATGTTGTTATTACAATGTAAGTGATAAGACTATTAGTAGGTTAACTTTAACTTGGTTTTATTTAAAACTTTACCTATAATGAAGATAGCTTCTTTGTCCTCATCCTTATCAGTCGGGAAAACGATTCTAGCTCCGGTTTGCTCTCGAATCTTTTTAATGTTGGTTCCATTCTTTCCGATAAGGAACTTGTGATGTTCAGGCTTGGCGCGGACGGTGGCTGTGTGCGAGGTGAGCTCGCGTTCGGAGGCGTGTGCCAAGAGTTGCACTTTGGCTTTCTCAACATCCTCAATAGGTCCCTTGATAACGACTTTGTCGCTATCGCTGTCCGTGGAAGGGAATTTAATCAATACACCTCCACACTCCTCCATAATAGAATGGATCAACTTGCCACCTGTTCCGATTAAGGAGTTGTAATGCTTGGGAGCGATAGTCACCTCTTCCGTGACTATATTAGCCTTTTCACTATGGATCTGTTGGATCCTACGCACAGCTTCTTCCACATTATCGCGTTTCCCTCGCACAGTAATAACATCACTGTCGTCACCCTCCGCCGGGAGATCGATGACGGTTTGCGTTTCATCTCTAATCTTTCTCAAATTCACGCCACCTTTGCCAATAATAAACTTATGGAACTGTTTGAAAATAGGCACTTCCTGCACATACGACGACTCCGCAATCTCTTTGATCACCTTGTGTAAGTACTTTTCACACTTCTCAATGTCTTCCTGTGGTCCCCTTAATTTGATAGGGCTTCTCTTCTGACCCTGGTCGGGCAGAGTTATAAGTACGCGGTCAAACTTATCGCGAATTTCCTTGATCTTATCTCCCCTAACACCGATCAGCGATTTTATGTATCTATGATCTACATAAACTTCTTTATTCCTTTCGTTCTCTAGTTTCATCACCATTTCCCTCAGTTCCCTTTCGGCGTCTTCGACACCCTTATGGCTACCTTCGATACGAATAACGTTATTGCCTTCGTTTTCGATAATATTAATAACTACACCAGTCTCATCCTTCAGTCTATTAACTGTGAAAAAAAAAGGAATAAATTGTTACTATTTTCTTAAGAAAAATGCATGTTCATAGTTTGATTTAAGACATTTAAACATAACTTACTGTTAGTTCCATTTTTGCCGATTATGTGTTTGAAAAATTTAGGATCAACAGAAAGTTCAACATAAGTAAGGGTAGCAAGTAGGTTCTTCACAAAGTCGTCCAGCTCCACTTGAGCTCTCTCCACTTCTTCCGGGGGACCATCGATTTTAACCTTATCTTCAGAATGCGTTATGTCAACATGGACCTTTGATAAGTCCTGAGTTATCTTTTTAATGTTAGACCCATTCTTTCCAATTATGTATTTATGAATCCATGTTGGCGCATCAACCGTTGCTGTTTTCACCGAGTTGGCTTTATCGCAAACCATTGATAACGCTAAAAGATTAAAAACAAAAATAATTTTTACATTTACTATGCAATCATACTTCTATTTTTACTGTTTTATATAATAAATGCATACCAATTCCAATCTTGTTATGGGGTCCATGTAAAGTAATAGTTCCAGTAGGCGAATCAGGAGGAGGCATTTCGACAGACACACCAGTTTCCCTTAAGATCTCTTGTATGGTTGTTCCTCTAGCTCCAATGACATATTTATGCTGAGATTTCGGAACCTCCACTCGCACAGTTGAACATTTACTGACCTTGAAGTAAAAGAAAAAAATTTAAATTCATGTTATAAAAACATTTTTGAGTGCAACAATCATTTTTTGTTTAAAAACTTACCATTTCTTGATAGATTTGTTCAATTTGGGTCTTAGCAGCCAGAACTCCGTTCTTTTCTCCGGCAATAACAATTTCATCGCTTTGAGTGGATGTGGGTGGTATATGAATGCGAGCCCCGGTCTCCGCACTCAAAGCCTGCGCGCGCTCACCAAATGGTCCTTGGATGAATGGATGGTAGATCTTCGGTACAGTTATACGTTCCAATGCCTTACGTGACTGTTAAAAATACATTTAAATTTAATCTTTGTTAAAAACAATTTCTCTGAAATCATACATTAAGCAAATAAAAGACATACCTGTTCTTCGGAGCAAACTCTTATTTCATGTTCAGCTTTTTCAATACCTTCCTTAGTGCCGGTAATTGTGATTATCTCACTGTTATCAGAGATACTGGGTACGCTTATCTTTGTTGCAGTCACTTTTTCCAATTCTTTAAGTTTCTGGCCTTGTTTTCCCAGGATCCAGCGGTAATGCTCTTTGGGGATGTTTATTTGTTTGCTTGCCTACAATAGTAAATAAATATTAAATAACATAATGATGGAAAACATTAAAATGTAATGTGTTTGATCAAATTATTATACCTGTTGTTGGAAATGAGTTAGAATTTGTCGCCTAGCATCCAGTACCGCACTATGCTTTCCGGTGATAAGGAAAGTCAGACTTCCATCTTTGCTAGTTGATATCTCAATATGTGCTCCAGTGTCTTTAGTAATGGCCTGACAGGTTCTCAAAGACTCACCCTCACCAAAAGTATTAGCATTATCAAGTTTTCTTTCCTCATATGGCACATGGAACACCTAAAATGTAAATCAAATTAGGAACTGCACATTAAAAAATAAAGAAATTTAATAAAAGCATGATTATAATCAATTTTCATAATGTTTAAGACCCATGATATTTTTTACTAACAAGCTGCCAGGACTATAAAATGCATCTTATAAAGTCACTTATGCAAATAAACAAGCAATTTTTTCTTCTATATATGAAAAAGAGAAGATATCAAATACAAGATTAGGTTTTGCGTATGCATGATTTTAATTACCTGGGTATGCAGTGAAGAGCCAACTCTCATCTTGTTAGTAACTTGTTGAATATTACGTTGCACAGGGGGTTGAGAGTGCGGCAGAGCCGGAAACAGGTCATCGTAGGCATATGAGCCACTGTTATCGTAGCCCACATTGTTCATTTCCTCAGTATGCACGGGTATGTCAGAGTGTACCGGTATCATTTCTCCAACCATCATGGGTTGCTGATGCATCATTTTCGCCTCCTCCAGCAGTCCTTGTCCGCGCCAAGTCGTTACAGTACTATAGAATATTATAAGAGACCATATATGAAATAAAATCGACTATAAAATAAATCACACATACATAAACAGCATAAATAATCATATTTACTTTTATCTGTATTAAAAAAAAAGTTTAAATAGTTTTATTTTGAGACCTTATTGCAATATTTTACAAGATTATGTAGTACTCGAATAATGCCATTAGGTTTTCTGTTCAGTAATTTGACATCAGCAAAGTATTACATAAGTGTATATTTATACAATTGTTTGGACTTTGATTAAATATTTGAACAGGTGATTAAATTGTGAAACAATTGAATTATAATCGTAATACCTATGTAGAAATTATTGTAATGTATGTATCCCAAACAATAGGCAGAGAACTTATTCGTGAAAATGTGTACTTAAGGACATTAAAGAACCTATCTATACTAATATTATAAAAGGAATGATTTGTATTTTTGGATTTTTGTATGTATTGTAATAACTCAAAAACTACTGTGCCAATTTCAAAAACACTTTCAACGTTAAAAGCTGTGTTATCTGTGAGTAACATAGGCTATATTGTTTAGTTATACATAAAAAGATTTCGGGAACCAAAAATGTATCATACATGCTTATTTAAAAATAATTAAGAAATAACATAATTGGGAGATTTGACCTCGTCATAATGAAAGTATTTGTTCAAGAGATGTAGAGGAATTTTGTAACATGATGTCTCAATAAATTTTTACTCCAATTAAGTTTTCTCTAAATACCAACTTGGCGAATAAATTATATATTACAGCAATCAATTAAATTTAATTCAAGGTCATGAGTACTTTCAATTATAAGATATAGATAAAAATTTTAAACTGAACTTGTAATAAAAAAATGTGGTTTTGGTACATCCAAATTTTACTTTGGACTTTAAAAAAAAGGAAGGATGTGCTTAAAATGTTTTATCCGACATGTTTATTTCCATGTATTTAAATAACATTTTAATGACCTATCAGAATTCAGGTTATCATAAGCCATTGTTAATCTGATTTAAATGTGAGATAAGCACAAGGTTTCAACATTTTGATATGTAAAATATTTCTTGAATAGATTTATTTCCAACTTGATTTCTAGTTGAAATGCATTTAGATTTTTATAGATTTTTACTTCAAATATGGAATGAAATTGATTTAGTTTTTCCCTTATCTTCCATGGAATATAAAAAAAAATGAAAGATTCTTATTGAAATTAATAATCACTTATCAATATTATGAATATAAATATCTGTATAATGAGACAACTTCGGTTACTTAACGCTTGCTTTTTACGTTCCTTAATACTATTTTTAAAGTAAAAACAGGAACTTTTGAATCAAGTGGTTTATTGCTTTTCCAATGTGTTAGAACTTTAAACTATTCAGATGTTATATACATATTTGTAAGAAATAAACTAATAATTAACATCCTGTTTCAAAACTAGTTATATTATCATATATATTTCATTCGTATTAGAAGTCCGACCGGAGACCGAAGATTGATACAAAAGTTATTATTTACGGTATTGAATTTATATAACTCATCTATTAAAATCAACCGCATTATTAAAGTACAAAAAAAATATTTCTAATTCGAATTAGTTTATAAAATGTAAAACTTGGAGATAGGTATCCACATTTTGTGATAATACGTGTCACCTTCTTCCAACACATTTGACGTGGAACCCGTCTTAGTAAAATGTAACAATACTTACCTATGTACTGTAGCAAATCAACCTAGGAATTTATCCTTTCGACGCCAGGATCGGATTTTTTCCTCCTGGCGAAAAAAGACAAATGCTCAATTAAAATAGCGAAGAAAACAAATTAATTTTTTGACCAACACACGTACCCAATGCTGCCGCGAGCAAGGAGAACTTATGCCACAGACAGATTCTCAAGTAATCTATCACTTAATCCATAGACGCAAATGCAAATTCAATTATTTTGTACAAATCTAATATCACGTTTACACATATCAATTTCATGTTAATTTAAGTATTTTTCAACTTTTGTAGCTAAATTGGGCTTTGTAGCCGGCAATAAGTAGAAATTACGCAGTAAATTAAAATTTGGATGGTGATTTGTTTCTGTTCGAACTTTTTATTTTATTTTTTTTTATCTGTACTATATGTTGTCTTTGGCAACAAAATATGGATTCTTGGCGGACTGCTTAACAATCACATTACATTATAAAATTCTCATAATACTGATTGAATAAACCGTATTTGCTAAGGATTGTTGGACATTTCAAGAAGATTTTGCTAATGACATTATAATAATGGATAAAATACCTCGCACCCACGAAGGTAAGTTAAAAATTAGTATACCCAAAGTACGACTCGCCATTTTAGTTTACGTGCCTCTCTGTATTTATGTTATGTTGTGTTATTCAAAGGTTTTAATATTTTTATGTACAATATTTATTTAACTTTTGTTAACTATACATTTATTAGTAGTAGATTTTTTAACTTATAATGCAATCAAAACGCCTATATCTAACAACCTCTTTTGTGTCGATAGAATCTTAACCAATTATAATGTATTGTACTGTATTCTTATTCATTATGCAGTTGAAAACTTGGTATTAAAAGTAAATATCTTAAGGTCCTATTTCATTTTTTTAGTAATGTGTATAGATGCGTCACTGTTTTTTAGGTTACTGAAAATTAAATTCAAATGTTTGATTATTCAATGTACTTAACAACAAACTAAGAAAACCGTAAAATATTTTTCTGATCTGCCTTATTTAAACATGCCGATTTCAAATAAGAATAATCTGTTAAACAGAGATAGTCGTCTTTATTCACTGATGGTTGTTTAGTTTGTTACCACAGTATTTATTGTCATTCTTAAGTCTTCTTATGTTACTGTTTCCCTAATTTGTACATAAATCTATTTACAATTTACAGCTATTGAAGCTCAGATAAGGGAGATACAACAGAAAAAAAATGAATTGCCAGAAAATGGTACAGGGAAAGGAGTGTCATTGGGAGAAACCTATTACGACAGTGACATTTATGATAATGCTGGACATGGTGGAAAGTCAAGATATGATGGTTATGTGACATCAATTGCTGCTAATGATGAAGTGGAAGATGAAGATGTTGAAAATGTTCCAGTCACACAGAAAAGACCAGGCTACACAGCACCTGCATCCCTTCTTAATGATATTGCACAGGTATATAATATGCCGGGATTAAAACCTCAAACCTTTAAGGTTATGTTGTTAAAATCATTGTTTGATACATTTCTGTTACAGAGTGACAAAGACTATGACCCATTTGCAGATAAAAGAAGACCTACGATTGCAGATAGAGAAGATGAATACCGACAAAAGAGGCGCAGGATGATAATATCTCCTGAAAGGAATGACCCATTTGCAGAAGGTATGCTGATACTTGATATAATGTGTTTGTATACTAAAGTAATGAATAGTCTTATGAATTCAATAATTAAAATTAACTTTCAGTTGTTATCCAATATTTATGTTTCCAGGTGGCAAAACTCCTGATGTTGGGTCCAGGACATATACAGAGATCATGAAAGAACAATATTTAAGAGCTGAAGAAACTGAGGTAAGCATTGAATTCTAAATTTTGAATTTTCTTTATTTCACTGAAGCACTAATTGAAAATATTAATAACCAATATATAAGTGATTGTTAATGTTTTACATTTATTTCAGTTAAGAAAAAAATTATTAGAGAAAGCTAGAGAGGGAACTCTTAAGCCAGTGGCCCAACCTAATGGTGAAGCAGCTAAACCTGCTGCAAAAAGGAAGGGTAGATGGGATCAGAGTTCTGAAGATACACCATCTGTAAAGAAAGCTGTCACAGCAACACCCAGTTCACAAGCTACACCTTCATGGGAAAATGAAGTAAGTTAAAAATTCAGTTGTGTAATTTATTCCTATTATTTGTAGATCAGTAGGTCATCATTGAATTTATGTTGAAGGGGTTGAATAAAAAAAATACTGCTTTGTTATTATCTAAGTTACATTCTTTATTGATTGCAATCTTATGTTAATGTTGGTGTCCTGATGTTAGAGAGGTGCTTGGGAAGAGACACCAGGTGCGAGTGGGCGCGGC
>NW_013527915.1:5675003-5692759 GCF_000836215.1 Papilio polytes
TCATGAAACTCTTGCTAAAGATTAAGGTCAGTTGTCTGTTTTACTTTCTTTTTATGATATAAATGTTATGTGTTTTGTTGAATAAAATTCAGTTTTGTGTTATTTTTTCAGAACGGCACGCCACCGATGTGCAAGGCGGCGCTGCGTCAGATAACGGACAAGGCGCGCGATTTCGGTGCAGGCCCGCTTTTCAACCAAATCCTCCCGCTGCTCATGAGCCCCACTCTGGAGGACCAGGAACGGCATCTTCTAGTCAAGGTCATCGACAGAATTCTCTATAAGCTGGATGATCTTGTACGACCTTATGTGCATAAGGTAAAGAGACATTTCAATTACTACTAAATAATGAAACAAATTATAGTGTGTTTTAAAAATTGTATTGTTTCATGTTATGATAATTTTAATTTCTTACGATATTTCTTTCAGATCTTGGTGGTGATAGAACCTCTTTTGATTGACGAAGATTACTACGCGCGTGTGGAAGGTCGTGAAATTATATCCAACCTTGCGAAGGCTGCCGGTCTGGCCACCATGATCTCTACAATGAGACCTGACATTGACAATATTGATGAATACGTAAGAAACACTACCGCAAGAGCATTCGCTGTCGTCGCCTCAGCTTTAGGTATAAATTGTGCTAATATTGATAATTGTAGCAGTCATTGTTGCTAACTTATGGACTAAAAATTGCTTTCAGGTATACCTTCTCTACTGCCATTCTTGAAGGCTGTATGCAGATCTAAGAAGTCATGGCAGGCACGGCACACCGGTATAAAGATTGTGCAGCAGATTGCTATTCTTATGGGCTGTGCTATTCTACCACATCTTAAATCTCTGGTGGAGATTATTGAACATGGTAAGTTCACAATTAATGCGTTTTTCTTAATCTAGGCCCAAAGTCATTAGCGCACTGCGTCTCACCTCCCAGTATGCCCCACTACACTTAAAATTGTGTTTTAAAATTATTTAAAAATATTTAAAAACGAATTGCATAAATTTAAGAGCTGACAAGATATACATAGTATTTATTTTCATACTTTGGTAAATATTTTTTTTTTACAGGACTTGTGGATGAGCAACAAAAAGTGCGAACAATCACTGCGTTGGCGAGCGCCGCTTTAGCCGAAGCTGCGACTCCGTACGGTATCGAGTCATTCGACTCAGTACTGAAGCCGCTGTGGAAGGGTATCAGGACGCACAGAGGCAAAGGTCTGGCCGCTTTCCTCAAGGCTATTGGATACCTCATCCCCCTCATGGACGCAGAATACGCTAATTATTATACCAGAGAAGTGATGCTTATCCTCATTCGTGAGTTCCAGTCACCTGATGAAGAAATGAAAAAGATTGTCTTGAAGGTAAATACATAATATGTTGGCAGGGTTATGACTTATGACATCCTATATTTTTAGTTACATTTGGTTTCGAAAAGAGTTTGCTATCTTATTACGATTTAAGATTGTTTCTTATTTGTTTTAATTTGGGGTCTTGAAATTTAAAAAAAAATATGTGTTTAAAATGTCTCTGTTTTTGTTGTAGGTAGTAAAACAGTGTTGCGGTACTGACGGCGTGGAGCCTCAGTACATTATGGATGAGATCTTGCCGCACTTCTTTAAGCACTTCTGGAATCACCGCATGGCCCTCGATAGACGTAACTACCGACAACTGGTCGATACCACTGTTGAAATTGCTAATAAGGTCAGTCACACAATTATCTTTAACTAGCTTTCGCCCGAGACTCCGTTCGTTTGGAATAAAAAAAAAATTAAAAGAGAGTAGCCTATGTCTTCTTCCAGACTATATATATAGAGGATCTATACCAAATTTCATCGAAATCCGTTGAGCCGTTTTGGCTATAAACTCTTACAAACATCCATTCATCTAAACTTTCGCATTTATAACATTAGTATGAGTATTATTTAGCGATATATCTGTGAGGAATTAAAAACTGTTATTATTTATTTTCGTATTTCTTTTTAATTCCGAATTCCTGCACTTTATAGAATTAATGTGAATTATTGCAGGTCGGAGCTTCAGAGATAATAAACAGAATTGTGGACGACCTAAAAGACGACAATGAGCAGTACAGAAAAATGGTTATGGAGTCGATTGAGAAGATCCTCGCAAACTTGGGTGCAGCTGATATCGACTCCAAGTTGGAGGAAGCTCTCATTGACGGCATCTTGTACGCATTCCAGGAACAAACTACTGAGGTGAATACATCATTTAATTATAAATAAGATTTAAAATACTTTACATGGTTAGCATTATAATTTTGGTCGGTATTTCTGTGGCAAATACATATTTTCCTAATACTTTTATTACTAAAATACTTACGGAATACTTTTAAATTGGTATATCAAATAGTTCCGTTAAGTGTTATAGAATACGTCTGTTTGCAGGATGTGGTGATGCTGAACGGTTTCGGTACGATCGTGAATCAGCTGGGCAAGCGCGTGAAGCCGTACCTGCCGCAGATCTGCGGCATCATCCTGTGGCGCATGAACAACAAGTCCGCCAAGGTGCGCCAGCAGGCCGCCGACCTCATCTCGCGCATCGCTGTCGTCATGAAGACCTGCCAAGAGGTTGGTAGAGCCCTGAATACATAGGACTTTTGTAAAACACTGTTTTTTATTTTATAGAATGGAGTACAGCTGCATACATATGTTATTAAACTTTTTTAAATTAATTGGCAAAAGTATAACAGGCATATTTTACCTTTTTAATCAACCTGAGTGACATGTTCAACATAGCAAATGTAAATAATAATTCTTTTGCAGGAAAAATTAATGGGCCATCTTGGCGTAGTACTTTATGAGTATCTGGGTGAAGAATATCCTGAAGTGTTGGGTTCGATACTGGGCGCGCTGAAGGCCATCGTCAACGTTATCGGAATGACTAAAATGACACCACCCATCAAAGACCTCTTGCCAAGACTGACACCCATATTGAAAAACAGGTATACCATCATCTTTAGCGTAATATTTTTATATTAATTTATAGTTGCGTACATTTCCATCCATAATAATATCTATGTAAGAACATAACTCGGTCCTAGCAAACCTTCCATAGTTGGACTAATATCTTTGTTGTTCAAAGCATTTATGCCAGTGTTTGACACATCAATACAAAATCTTAACCATTCAAATAGCAATGTGATTGATGTATTCCTATAACGCTATCTTATTATTTAAATGTGTATACATAAATAAAAATACTAATAAACAATTTCGTGTGTTATTAGACATGAGAAAGTACAAGAGAATTGTATCGATCTAGTTGGTCGCATCGCGGACCGCGGGCCGGAGTTCGTGTCGGCGCGCGAGTGGATGAGGATCTGCTTCGAGCTGCTGGAGCTGCTGAAGGCGCACAAGAAGGCCATCCGCCGCGCCACCGTCAACACCTTCGGATACATCGCCAAGGCCATCGGCCCCCACGACGTGCTCGCCACGCTGCTAAATAACTTGAAAGTACAGGAGAGACAGAACAGGTATGTTCAACGTAAAAGTATAATGTACTAGCTTTCGCCCGCGACTCCGTTCGCGTATAATTGACTACAGACTATCCTCTACGTCTTTGCCAAATTTCATCGAGGTCTGTTCAGACGTTTAGGCTACAAACACTAACATCCATCCATCTAAACTTTCACATATACAATATGAGTTTAATGTGTTATCGATTGTTTATTTCCTTTTTTAGTTATTAATATTTGAAAATGATATCTGTTTGCAGAAAATGACTGCATCAGTTTATTTCCCGTCGGTTTTACAATATTTCTAATTTTTTACTTAAAATGGTAGTTTGAAATTACACTACATGTTTCATGCCATGGAGATTTTTTTTAAATGAAAGTGAATTACCGATATTATTTTTTCAATAATCGCAATGTATTGTGCAGAGTATGTACGACGGTGGCGATCGCCATAGTGGCGGAGACGTGCTCGCCGTTCACGGTGCTGCCCGCGCTCATGAACGAGTACCGCGTGCCCGAGCTCAACGTGCAGAACGGAGTGCTCAAGTCGCTCTCCTTCCTCTTCGAGTACATCGGGGAGATGGGCAAGGACTACATCTACGCGGTCTGCCCCTTGCTCGAAGACGCACTTATGGACAGGTAATATTGTATATGCTGTTCTTATATTCACATTTGTTGCAATAGTACTTTATTTAAAAACTGTTTAAGAGTGGCAGTTAATTGGTTGTTTGAGTTGATCACCAGACAACAGATTATTATGGTGAATCTGTCGCAATAATAGTATGTTTCTTTCAGATTTGTAGATAAAAAAATGGTTTATTCTGTTGACAAACGATAATTTATTAACACGAAAATGCTTCGACTGATCATGCCTTTCCATCTCTAATTTCGATCTCTCGCTCTCATGCTCGGTTAAGGTGGAACGTGACAATGAGTCATGGTTTTTCGTCCGTGCAACCGACATTAATGACGTCATGTTGTCTTTTTAATATCCAGAGACCTTGTACATCGGCAAACGGCGTGCGCGGCGATAAAACACATGGCGCTTGGCGTGTACGGCTTCGGCTGCGAGGACGCCCTCATTCACCTGCTGAACCACGTGTGGCCCAACATCTTCGAGACCTCGCCCCATCTGGTGCAGGCCTTCATGGACGCTGTGGAGGGAATGAGGGTCGCCCTTGGACCTATCAAGATATTGCAGTATGCACTACAGGTGAAGATAATATTTAAGATAAACAATCTTGGGTTTGTAGATTTAGCTAACGCCGTGCTTAATTAAATCTGTTTTCTGACTACCCCCTTTTGGATTAGCCACGTAAACTTATGCAATTGAGGACATTTTTTCGTGATGTTATTAAAGCTACACATTGCTATTTTAAACTATTGTATATGGGCAATGAAAAAACAATTTTAATGTTATTCTCTCCGAAGATAATTCCTACTGCTAGTCAATAAATGTACAGCAGGTAATGTTTAAATGGGATTCTTAGAATTGAGAAATATAAATAATGTATCTGTGCAGGGCTTGTTCCACCCCGCGCGGAAGGTGCGCGACGTGTACTGGAAGATCTACAACACGCTGTACATCGGCGGACAGGACGGGCTGGTGGCGGGCTACCCGCGCATCCACAACGACGCGCACAACCACTTCCTCAGATACGAGCTCGACTACACGCTCTAACTACACCTCCACCTCCACCTCTACCTACATACACCATTGCGGGATTGTTTTCTTTTTGTATTCACTTACATTTAGAATAATTCAGAAAAAAATATATAATTATAAGAGTCGGAAGCAACTTTGTTTAATTTTTAAGCCTAAATCACTTAGTTTATAATTTATCACGGTTTCATGAGTGTCTCTATAACACCCAGTCTTAAATATCAATTAAAACTGATCTTAAATATTTGAATGCTAATTATTAAATGTAAATAGGGTTTAATAAAAAGCAAAATCAAAGGAAATATTTTATTTACCATGGGAAGCATTAAGCTTAAATTTTTGGTACAATCTTTTAATACTTTTGCTTATAATCTTATTTTGTATAATAATAAGAATAAAAAATTATCTATAATTTAGACTGACTAGCCGTTTATGTACATTATACAAATGATATAAATAAAAAAGCTAAATTTAATCCTATTCAATAAATAAAATACCTACAAAAAAGTGTATAAGTGTTTTTTGAGCAACCTAAAATAAATTCATTTAATTTTAAATCTACAAGAGATCTTTTATATGGGAATGTTTTTTTGAACCCTGAAACATAAAAAATACTTGGAAAATATGAATTATAAGATGGTTAGAGAATTTAGAGTTTTAGTTAGAGCTTGAAACAGAATCTAATACATGTTTAAGAGCTTTCAAGTAATAAATAAATCCAGGTCTCAATTTAAATCTAAAACACTGCCATTTAGCTACCATATAAAATAGTTAGCGACTATAAGCGAAATAGTAAATTTAATTTTGAATGAGTTAAATTTTGAAAAGTATGTAATTTTTTCTGCTATTTTAGAACATAGTACACTTTTTTTTTTAAACACTGGTTAAATGATCTTTACGATTCGATAACTTCTATCTTTTAGAACCGATTAAATAATAAATCAAAAACATAAAAATTTTTGGTTTTCAATACAATAAATTAAAAATTAAATTTGACAAAAATATTATGCCCCATTTTACTCATACATGCCCTATATCACATAGCCAAAAATTCTAAACTATAGGCAGTACTTTAACTGTCATGATTAAATTTGCTAGTATACTGTGACCAACTTATCTGGCCCGGGAAAGGTGTATCACTGTTAGCAGTAAAAAAAGCTGACAAAATAACAGATTTAAAAATAAAAGAAAGACAACAGTCCATTGAGCTATTGTAATATAGTTTTACTTATAGCAGCCGGGTCAGATAAGTTAGTAGGGCTATACTATGCAAAGCAGCCTCCTCTGGCGGATACATGCATGAAGTGTGCATGCAGCACTGTCTGCCAGGTGGTACCGGCGGGGGGCTCTGCGGTGACGCCGAGCCGCCGCTGCAGCGTCCCGTCAGCGCGCACCGCCCACACCTCACCCTCGATACTCGATATATCTTTGTATGTTTGCTCGCTGTCTGTAGACATTAAGAAAAAAAATATATAAATTGAATAAAGGAAAATGTACTTAAAGAGATATTTAAGGGAATGTTGAGAGAAATATTGCAAATATGTCATAAAATATAGGTTTAATTCTTACCCGATATAAATTTCCACTGTTTACCATCTAGTTGTTCTTTACTTATGCCAGTTCTAACAGCAATCGCACCATTGGTGAGTATAACCCAAGCCGAGGTTTTGGTGACAGAAATTGCTTTAGCACCGACTGACCCCTTGTGGCCGTAAGTGAAACCACACTTTGGTGCCTCTATTAGTTTCCAATCGGAACCGCCAGGGTTCTCTTCAGATACACCTTGTCTATAATATAGTTCTCCTTTCCTTCCAACAGTCCAAATTATATTATTGCATGTGCTTATTGCCAGTAAAGCTTGGGGGCTATTCACATGTTCCCAATGAGCACCCTAAAATTAATGAGTGAAATCATAACCAAAGTTTTAAGGACAACTAGGTAATAAAAATTACGATTGGAATATAATTCATTCTAATTTTGACTTGTACTCACAGCAGGAGTTGTGGGCGTGACTCCAGTTCTGTAGATGGCGTCACCTCCAACAGTCACTGCCCATACTGAAGCCTGATTACCATTTGTCTATCAAACAGAAAAGAACAATTTAAAGATTAATTACAATTTTAACTTCTAAAATCAGAACAGATGGTAAAAATGTATTGATAAACATATGTTTATTTGACAGTAAGTCTTTAGTACATTTAATTGGCGAGAAGCCAATATGTCTGACATAATAGTGAATTATAATTACACTTACATTTTAGTAACAACTTTTTCCAATACATACATATGAATTAATGTATATTTTATAGAAGTGTATTTACATACCCAAATAGAAATATCAAGTAGTCCAGTATTTCCAGCGCGAACCCAGGGACCTTCGGTATTAATTTGAGCTTTTCTATACCATCGGCGCCGTCGAACGCAATCGGTAAAAATCTTTTTTCCGTGGTAAGGAGCCGGAAAATCCGTGGCGTATTGCCATCCTTCATTGTCAACCCCACCAGGGGTATTATAATCCACCATCCATTCAGATACCTAAAATAAGGAATTGTTAAAAGTTCCAAAATTATTTTATTGTACTCCAATAAATTGTGAATTATTATTCAAACTGAATGTACCCAATGCCAATGTCGATTTAGTAGCTTGGTATGTTCCCTCGTTCTTTTTAGTTTGCCAGTGATGTCACTCCACATATATCGGTCAGTGGGAAGCCCAGTGGATGTATATCCTGACAATGGATTCCATCTTTGATTTTCATACACACAATAAGTTTGTGTATCAGTCATTGCATGAATAGCTTCATTTCCTCCTATTCCTGAAAGAATTATAATTTATATATCATAGAATGTCAATTTCCATGATAAAAACATTTTTAAAATATGTCATAAACAACATCATAAACATTATTACCTACCTTTCAAATTACCACCGCCCCAACCTCCAGTGTAAACCCATGCTCTGTGATCATGAGAAATTCCCCATACAAAACCATTCTGACTGCACTCAACTTTGCGTAAATAGCCTCCCATCATACGCCAGAACATTTCATCAGGACCAATTATCACACTTGTTGATGAATATTCCATTGTATAAAGTCTTAACTGCCCCTGAACTAATACAGATGTTATTGTTTCTGGTGACATTCTATGCTTATAAGAGCAATACTTCTCATCATTGATTACAACAGTGAATCCTTTAATTTCCGAAACAATTTTCAAAGAAAACTCTTGTCCCTTAGCCAAGGGTAGCTTGTGACGTTCTTCTGCTCCCCAATTACCAGAAACCTTTGTATTACACACAACTGTGTTTTCATCAAATCTGACATTGAAATGAAAAGGTACTTCGGTCACTTCAGTCTCTATTTTATGCCTTTGTTTCTTTACCTCTGGACCCTGGAGGTTAATGTGAAATCTTGTTATGTCATCAAATAAACATCCAGACATTTTCAATATGCAACCAGGAGTGAAATTATTGTGCAGTGCTGTTGAAAATCCAGATGTCATATTCTTTCCAAACACTTGAAATTCTTTTGTATATCTACCATTTTCTTCACAATTTAATCTAGCTGGTAAAGGATCCCAGTTCAGTATATCTCCTGAATTTGTTACAGCCCATACAGAGTTATTGGAAGGCCTTCCTGACAATCCATGTATTTGAGATGTAATATCAACTAACACATTAACCCACTCCTCCTGTTCCATTTCTGTCATATATTGTATCTTAATCACATCTTTACTTTGGTTTGGAACTACCAAAGAAATTCTGGGATTTCCTGGCTCTGAACATGTAGTAATACTGCTTATCTCACCTAAATTAAGAATAAACTTGATAGTGCCATCTGGTTGGAAGACAGATAAGGTGCCAGTATTTTCAGTAGCATGCCAATACAAAGATATTATACAGTCCTCACTGGAGTTAATAGCAGTAACTAATCTAGCCTCACTGCTTCTAGTCCAACCTTTCTCTTCAATAGCTAAACCATAGCGAGATAAATCAACATCCATACTGTTCCTATTTTTTAAACTCTCCAATATTGAAAATCTCCATTTAGCTGTAATATCAGAATTAAAAGCATTTTGTGAGTCTGAGAACCAATGAGGCACTTGTACTGTGTCTACAGAACAGCCTCCGGCTTCCACAAAGGCCCAGGATGTATCACAGGTTCCCCAAGCTGTTTGACTTACTTCATCATCAAAGAACATTCCTGAGTCAGTATCAAATACACTGCTGTCACTGTCTGGTTGAGCTTCCATACCAACAACAGAGCCTACACTGCGTACAGGGCTCCAAGCACGAGGATTTTTTAATGTGGTTTCATAACTTTTCCCACTTAGGTCAATGGTCTCAATGTTACTACTTTTCTTGGCTCTAGATTCTCTTGCAGATTTAATAGGCAAGGTATTCTCAATGGGTGCAGAATGTGATTCTTCCCAAGAACTATGCAAGTGGATGTTTGACTTTAACTCACTTGTGTTTGATTCATTTAACATATTGAGACTGTGATGTTTGGGATTTGAAGCAGATGATATAATACTTGCTGTGCTTGATGTACGACTTAATTGCATATTAGCCTGCACCATCCTCCATCTTTTACCAGTCAACTCAGCCAGAGTTATTCCACTTCTCCAATAAACATTCTTGTTGGATTCTCCAATAGCAAAAACTTGGTCATTGATGCCTACAGAAATATGCACCATATTCCCATTCATTTCCAACCATCCAGTGCCCATTGCAGCTATTTCTGAAGTTCCTGCTGAATTCCCATCAATACCTTTTCTAAACCATACTCTAGTATCAGTGCTCACAGCCCATACAACATTAACTCCAACTGAGAGGACAGAGAGTTTTGTTTCAGGTGGAGATTTGACTTCAAGCCATCCATCCCCCGTGGGACAATCTTTGGTAACTCCTTTTCTAATAATAGCCCTCCCTGTCCATAATAAAGCCCATACAAGCCCTGTAGGGCCTACAGAAATTTGCTTAATATCACAATTTGGTGGAATACTCACATTGATCCATTTTTGTCCCTCAGGAGAACTTGTACTGACACCTGTTCTGTACATGACACGTCCATGTGCTGTGATAGCCCATACTGCAAGTGTGCCCGGTGAAGCATACGGAATCTGATTACCACCAATATTAACATCAATAAAAGGTTCTTGTGTTGGATCTTTATGGAGAGGAGCTATAGCACACCATGAATTCATTGCACTAAACTTTCGATATCGGATCCATTTTCTTCTTCTAACACAAGACTTCCACTGCTTTACTGGACCAAATTGTGCAGGAAAGTCAACTGCATAACTCCATCCATCATGATCTAATGGTTGACCATCCAATGTTAATTCTAGTTGCCAGTCTCCTTCCCATTGCCACGCCATAGAAGGAAGTCTTATGGAATCTATTGACCTATCTTTACTACCATCCTGGGACGAAAAATGGTATCTGTCTGTTGGTAGTAGTCGTCCAGAAAAACCTTCTAATGGAAGCCATCTCTCGTTCTCATAGGACTCTTCTTTTACACGAATTGGTATCTCAAGACCGTGGACGTGAAGGTAAATTTGACGATCACCTCCAACCGCCCACAAAAAATGCGGCACAGCTGACAATGTCTTAAACTCTATGCCAAGATACATAAATTCTCTCCAACAAGATCCACTAGTCGAGAGAGCGTATACTTTACCCTCATTATTGATTGAGAATAAAAGAGAATTACTAGACATTTTTAATAGAGCGAAACGATTTTTTATCCGCAGAAACAGTAAATTAAAATTACCTGTGCATGTTCAAACTAGAATTCATTTTATTACACTTATATTCTAAAAGCAACAATTAAATATTTTTAGCTACATCGAAGAACTAAATACATTTTAAATAAATATTAACAAGTAGCGAAGCAATCTTTCACCGATTTTTGGTTTTTTTATTACTTCATTTCATAGATTATAAAATCAAATCATCTGTTTTAAACACTATAGAAAAAATATTTTACGTGTGTCAAAAATCTATTTGTGGTAATTATCACATTATAACACAATATCCAATAAAACTAGCAAATTAGCAAACACTGATAACTTTTGAAATCTCCGCACTTTGGGATTGTGAGATTTTTTTGGTTAACAAGAACCCTTTAATGGAAATAGTTTCAACCATGTCTGTATTTCTAAACTTGTCCCAATTTGTCATCTCACAAACACATGTTATTGACATATTAAAATTGACATTGACATAATGTTAACCTCGCTAAATAAGAATTTTATGTGTATAACAATAATTCAAGTATTTCTTAAGCTTCTCAATTTTTAAAATGAATTCAAATAATGATACGCATAGTTTAAAAATTGCCAGCATCACAATTGATTTACTCGTAAATAATCTAGATTGTGATCCGTGCTGAAATTAAACATACTGCGAAAAAGCCTTCCAAGGCCATGTTTAGAAATAGATCCGTCAGTCATCTCAGTTAAAACTTCCGAGTAGAGTAGTCGTAATTGGTATATTGCCAGAAAAACATTTCATATCCCAATTTGAAATTTAATTTTTATTTTGTAACATTTCTACTGGTTTCATTTTGTGTTTAGCAACATGAGTGTACTAAGTAAAATAAAAGTTGTATATGATAACTATCCTTTATTAAGGGGTATGGCATCTTATGGCATTATTTGGCCAATTTCAAGTTTAATTCAACAGACATTTGAAACAAAAGACAGTGGTAAGCTATCATTTATAATTATATATGATTTATGTGTATAGACTGTATTATATGTACCTTAGCTTAGTTTGTTGGCTTGTATATCATGTAGTAAATTATTGTTAACTTTCAGATGAAGGCTATGATTGGTGGAGATGTGCTCGTTTTGGCTTATGGGGTTCCTGTTATGTTGCACCTACTTTGTACACATGGCTAACTATAGCTAGTATTATGTGGCCTGGAAATACTATTCGTGCTGGTCTTATAAAGGTCATTATTATTTATTAACCTGTATTCTATCTTATACTTGTTTTGAATGAAAAGAACAGGTGTGTAATAATATAAAACAGAAAATTATTTGCCCTACTAGGTAGAGAATCAATAGGTAAAAACATTTATCCGTTTCAAAGAAATTGAGGAGTCCATGATAACCAATTTGTAATTGTGTTTATTATTACCAATATATGTCTGTGGTTTTTTATGTGTACTTCTTTATAAGTAGTAGAGTATCTGTACATATAAATTATGTACTATATAAAAATTAGAGTATCATGTGCATATAAATTATCATAATATAGTGTTTGTCACATTGAAATAATTTGGAAGAAACCTTGAATAAATTAGCATATTTTAGATAATTTACTTGTATTTATGTCAATGACTTTTTTGTTTTATGAAATTAAACATATGAATATATTTTTTCAGACAGCTGTTGAAACTGTAACATACACCCCATTTGCAATGTGCAGTTTTTATTTTGGCATGAGTATGTTGGAGATGAAATCTTTTGACGAAGCAGTAGCAGAAGTGAATGCTAAATTCTGGCCTACATATAAGGTATTTTAATTTATATTTATACTATTATGCACTACACTACATAATTTACACTACCTAGTCAGATAGCTTAAGAGTAGGTAGCTTGAAATAGCTTAAATTGTCTATAAAACACTTCTATGACATATATCTGGCTTCAAGGTCTTCAAATCAGGTCAAGAAATGCAAAAAAAGTGTCTTTTATCTATTATCTAATAAACTAATAAATATTATCTTTGATAGGGCTAAACTTGGACTTTAATACATAAATGCACTTGTATATGCTTGGACTTTATCCTCTCATTGTCATTGTGATAACTAGAAGCATACTTTTTTCAGGTTGGAGCATCCATATGGCCAGCTGTGGCTCTAGTTAACTTCTGTTTTATTCCACCAAAGAACAGAGTACCTTTCATCAGTGTGTGCAGTCTCATGTGGACCTGTTTTCTTGCTTATATGAAACATCTTGAGAAGGAAGATTTACCTCAAAGAGCAAAAAAAAGTAATGTTAAAATGCTGAGTAATATATGAAAACTATTACCATTTAGACAAATATTATTTATTAGACAATTTTTTAAACAGATGGGATATCAGTATTCTAATTTTTAAGTTAGTAATTATACTGAGTTGGCTTACCAAGTAGATGCTTACCAACTTTTTCATGTATAGTATTTTATATTGTAGCCTTCTGACCTTGAGATAAATTATTGTTTTTTTTTTAATACAATGACAATGGTACCAATGGCAAAGCATTCTAAAAGTAGTATAAAATATTTGACTAGAATTGGTTGAATTTAAGATATTTGTAATTTAACCAAAGTTCTTTGTATTCAATCAAAGTTCCTTCTAGATAGATATACTAGAGTCAATTTATTTGTAATTGTATTATACAGTATTATAATGATTTTTATTTATTATTGACAGTAATGTGAGTTGAAAACTCTTTAATTTTATTTTTTGGTGATTTCAAAGATAAATTATTTAAAACTGTGTTAAGGTTATGATTTATTTATTCCTTTGTTTACATAAAATAGTGTTTTTACAAATGTATTTTGAATTAGGTAATAGAAATTGTGATAATATTGTGTTGTAAGAAATTATAAACTTCATAAATTGTGATGTGATACAGGTATAATATTTAAATAAAATATTTTGTTATTAAATAACACTATTAAGCGTTTGTTTCAGTTAATATCCATTATTAATTTAGCTCCTTAAATTATTTCAATGTGCCTTTCCTGAACTCAAAGCATTATATAGTTATATACTGCTAACTACCCAGCAACTAAAGATGAGAAAACCGAGGTTCAGTGGTTTCGACACTTCGTAAGGATGAAAACATTTTAAAAATATAAATTACAGTGTTTATAGGATAGGTCTGGATGGAATTACAGGACCTGTGACCATGACGTCATGAAATCTGGAAGTGGTGAGGACGGTGATAAATAGAAATCTGCAGTTTGCGTCTATTTATCTAGATCAGTGACTTGAGTTTTCTTATCTGTAGTCTTTGCTAACTGTCAACTTAAATTTTTGCTATTGTCAAAATAGCTGTCATCTGTCATTCTCAGTTTGTCAATTTATGTTTTCATTCTAAATTAAATTGCAAAGAAAGATTGTTTATTATTTGTACTATTGTAATAAAAAATAAACATAAGCGCTATGCCCACATACAAATGGTAATGCAAAAAGTTTATTGAATAAGTTATTGGAAGTTCATGTCAGTAGAATAATGTAAACTATAGTTTATATTTACAGGACTACACTCAAAAAACCAACCAAGAATAGTCATGATTACCCCAGTTTAAAAGTATCCACCCATCCATTAAAAGTTGAAGTCATAAATGTGGTTAGCTAACTATGTTTTATATGTGTTAACTGCTTTACTGTAAAAGCCAACTAAACTAAGGTTTTTGTTTTACAGAAGCAGAGTATGAGCAAAAATTTTATTGATAGTATAAATAAATGGACTGAAGCATTTGAGGAGGCAGATCCCTTGTTGAAATTTGAACAGGCTAAAGATGATGAGGTAATTAAAAGAAATATGTTAGCATGCATTTAGGTACATTAGAAATTTAAAAGAAACAGACAAATTAAGAACCTCCTCCTTTTTGAAGTTAGTTAAAATAGTTCTTCACTGACACATTAGATCTGCTATGGTGAAAATGTGAAAAATAATATTGATTAATATTGATTTTAAACATAGTTGAATTATTATAATAGTAGGAGAGACTATGGTTTCTGTAACTTAACATCTAGCGCATATTTAGTGTGAATTAAATTAAATTATTACAGTAATTTCTGTCATATATTTCAATATATTAAAAGTTAAGATTTTTTATTGTTTAGGATTTGGAGCCAATAATTGAAATAGATACACAAAAAAATTATTCACAAGTATGGAGCAAAAGACGGGCAAATATATTAAACAAATTCACAACAGGGGAAAAATTGACTATTGTAAGCAGTTTTTTGCCGGGTGGAGAAAAAGGTAACAAAATCCAGATGCACCTAACACTTTAAAAAAGTTCCACCCCTTATAATATGTATCCTTACTTTTCATTTATTAACTAAAAATATTTTAAAATGTACAAAAATATACATTTAATTAATTAACAATTTTTCTTTTTTCTTTTTTGTTACATTTTAAGTTAGTTCATTTTCAGCTCTTATAAGACAGGTATCAAATTTGAATGAGAAAGTAAAACATAGATTGGAACAGTTGGATGAGTTTGATGAAGGTTCCATCAGAAAGACCATAGGTCTCAGCCAACAGGAGTTTGTTGGAAAAATTAATATGCTTGATGAAGAAATTAAAAAGGTAAAAGTGTATTATAAATGTGTTAATTTGATGGTAAAATAACAGCATAATATTTTTAATTAAAATTTGTTCTTTACTAGGCATGGGACACAGAACAAAGAGTAAAAGCCTTCAAAATCTGCATCCAATGCTCAAAGCTACTCTCAGATTTCAATGTAATGCAGTTTTATCCAAGCAAATTTATATTGATATGCGATATATTGGACAATTTCGGCAATTTGGTATTCAATAGATTAAAAAATAAAAGCAATGGGTAAGTAATAATTTTTCATACAGAATTCTGATTGTCTCTTTTGTATAATACTGTTAATATTAACTTGTACAGTTTCTTTATTTTTTCCTCCTTTTAATTTTAGTGACAACATTATTAAATCACCAATGGACATAGATCCGTCACAAGTCCCAGAATCAGCTAAAGAGACTTGCCAGAACTGGATGTTTAAAATGGCATCTATAAGGGAATTACTACCACGGTTATATATGGAAATGTCATTGTTGAAGTGCTATGTGTTTATTAATAAAAATGATATTAAATTGGTCATTAAAAGACTGACAACGATGATCAGAGGCATTGCTAACCCATTGGTTGCGGTTTATTTGCGTGTATATTTATGTAATGTCGCCGCAAAGCTGTTGGGAAAGGACAGTGAAGAATATTTCTATGAAAATCTTAAAGAATTTCTAGAAGATTATGAACAGGTAGGATTGTGTTGAATATTTTGCTCTAATTCAAGTTTTTTTTTTCAATTCAGTTTTTGTTCAATCCTTCTTCTATGAAAGTATATACTTACATTAAATATTATAAATTTGTTGTTTTTATAGATTTTCCATCCAATGATGACTAAAAAATATGGGGCACAATTATTAACACAAGACCAATACTTAAATCTGTATGAGCCAGCAGTAAATTGGTTAATGTTTGGAACACTCAACTATCATAAATATAAACATACACTTTTGGAGGACTTTTTGAATCATTGCGATGAACTTGAAAATAAGTATGTATCAATAATATTAAAATAACATATTTTATAGTGCTATTCAAAATTAATGGCTGCTTGGAATTTTATATAAGACATAGTACCTATTTCTGAATGCATGCTCTCGCAGCAAGGATCTGCTATAAAGTTTTAATCTTAAAATAATTTAGTGTTACTTGTCTACTTTTTGATGTATCTTTAATTTCTAGTCTCGTGTATTTTAATGATTTTTGAACTAACATCAAAACAGATCCATTTCGAGTGAATTGTTTCTGGCTTGTATTCTGTCTTCATTCGATTCTCAAGACGTTATTGAAAATTCATCAAGAATATTGGAAATGATACAGAAATCCGCTGATAAAATGGGTAAGAACGATTTTTTAAATACTTCAGTTTTACATTTATTAATAAGGAGTTGTTTGTTACTGATTTTTTTCACATTTTATTAATTTTCATAATGTTTAAGCTTCTTTTGTACAAGTATTTTCACAATGGGGACAAATGGGGAAAGGGATTAGTTTCTGCAGCATAGGGAACCTAGTGCAGGAATCAAGGCTCTCATGAAAAGTATATTTTCAATAGTGAAATAATAAAGCTTTTATTTATTTATTTATATGGCCACAGTTAAATGTGTAAACAGTGCTGTTAAGCCCGGTGCTGTGTGGCGTGGGCGAGCACGTGTGCCGTGCGGGGGCGGTGGGGGCGGCGGGGGCGCGGCGGCTGCCGGCGGAGGCGCTCAGCCAGACCTGGTGGAAGATCGCCACCAACATCAAGTCCACCGCCAGCTTCCTGCACGTCCTCGAGCCCTGGATACAGTTCGCCTGCACTCAGCTCTCAGTAATATTCACATTTAAAACAAACCTTTTGAAGATCACGCATTATAAATAGCAAGATATTTATTCTCCTTCTGTAGTAGAAACATAAAACGAATATAGTATTTTTTATGCCATCCATTGCTTTAATTGCTTTGCTTGGTAAGTTTTTTTTAAGTCATTTTGTCTCAGTTCAAATACCTAATAGTTTAAATTCCTCCATATTCTTCTAAAGTTTTAAATCTTACAGACACAACACACAAATATAATCCTGCGCGGAACGATACGTTTCATGCTGAAGTGCGGCAAACCCACCGAGGAGTTCTCCTCCAACTTCCACCTCGTCGTCAAGAGGATGCTCAAGTCCATCCCTGATGTAGAGGAACTGTTTCTTATGGTAAGAGATTTTAATTACTGGTAAATGTTTATTTTTTAACAGTAAATACAGATTTAGACTAAAGTGATATTTCCAGGATGCGTTCATGCCACTGTTGGAGCTGGTGCAGA
>NW_013527915.1:5692832-5699296 GCF_000836215.1 Papilio polytes
ATATTTTAAAAAATGAATTCAGCATTGAAATTTTCCCGTAACAAGTCTAACGCTAATAGCCTCACGGTTTGGGGTACGGACTACCGATCTTGCGGGTTCGAATCCCATTCGACTGTTATCGTGAACCATATCCTAGCACAAGCCTAGAGCTTAGCTGGTATGGTCAAAAATGAGTAAATTAACAATAATCTACCAATATTAAAAAAATAAGTTTATACTTATTAGAAGCAGCATTAATAACGAATAAATTAGATGTATTAAGTCAATCCAAGTCCAAAAAATTAAAAATTATATAGTAAATATGTAAATGTTGTATTTCGTAGTTTAGCAACGGTGGAGGACGAGATGAAAGTGTGCTCGGATCTGATAATAAAGTTGGTGTGGTGCGTGTACCACGAGGAGGCGGAGCAGCAGCTCGCCTTCTACGTGGACTGCCGCGCCGCCTTCATCAAACTGGACGCCGTGCTCCAAGCCCTCGTACACGTTAGTTTGTTATAATACTCACGTTGACAAAAAAACATCTTTCAACTTTTCCAATAGCATTGATGTATAGTTTGGTAAACTTATCTGAAACGATATAAATGGATCAAACTAATTTACAATAGCTAATTTACATTAAAACCATCGAGTAAATATCAAAAATTATATTGTGGTACAAGATCCATCCGTTAATCTGAACTGTCAATCTGAAGGTTTCATACATTTTCTCCCCATGTTAACCGAGATAGAACATGTATTATTATTTATTTGTTGAAATCTATTGTTTCACATAAATATTTAATGTATGTTAGGAAGTCCAGCCAGGATTAAACACATAATTAGATTTTGCTGAAATTAAAAAAAAAAACTTAATTAGCATATGTGTTCTTTCATACTATGTTCTTATCTATGCCTAATTCATTCAAAATCATTTAATTCGTTAGGCTGTAAACTCTAACAAACATCCATTTATATATAGAGAAGTTCATTTTAATTTCTAACTACCAAGTATATTTGTAAAGGCGGTGAACGCGCTGTCGTGCCGGGCGGGGGGCGCGGTGGGCGTGGTGGGTGCGGTGGGTGTGGGTGCGGGGGGTCGCGGGGGGCGGTGGGTGTCGCGCGCGTGCGCCGCCTACTGCTGCGTGACGGCGCCGTCGCTGCGCTGCGTGCTGGCGCGCGCGCAGCTGTACCTGCTGAGCGGACAGACCGCGCTGCTCAACGGATGCATCGGACAGGGTGAACACTGCTCCACACTTGCCCACTACAGTTGGACAGTATCAATTACTGGATTGGCATAAGGTGAACCACTGTCCAACTGTAATAGCCAAGTGTGATCAATTATACGAATTGCACAAACAACTAAGAAAACCTTCTTAGCAATCTAAAATCAGGACTTTTAGGTTCTTTTATGAATTTCTGTATCAACATCATCACCTTTTATAAGCTAGACATTTTATTTTGTATCGAAAAAAAGTAGAAAAAGCAAACAAACATATCTGCTTCTGAAGGTTCTATAATTATTTGTTCATATTCCTTTCACCCTTTAGGAAAGGCTTCGAGCCCTCGCTGGGGATGTATAGTGAGCTAGTGATGATTGTTTTCAAATAATGTGTTATCTTTGATTACAGCTGAAGCTAATTTCAAAGCGTTAGTTGGGATAATACCTAACATCCCTCAATATATAAAAGAGGATGGACAGGATAAACCCACACACGACAGGCTGGCGGGTCTGCTCAGCAACTTTCTGTCTACATTGCTCATACTGCCTGTAAGATCATTACTATAAAATTCAAAACGCTCTATTAATAGTATACGTAAAAGGCCTAAAAGGCCGGCAGCGCATCTGCAGTTCCCTTGGCGTTGCGGATGTTCTTGGGCGTCGGATCACTTGATACCAAGCGATTCGTTGCTCGTTTGCCTGCTTTTTTCTATAAAATAAAATAAAATAAAAAAAAAACAAGTATATAATTATCAATCTCTTCTTTAACTTTGTTACTACCAATTTAAAGATATTCGATAATTATAAACAGTAGCTTAGTTTTAATGCTAAAAAACTCCCTATGTAATTTAAATACTAAAAACGGGATTTATTCAAGGTAAAAACAAAGTTTTATTGTAGGTTATTATTTGCAGGACAACGTGGACAGTAATCGTAAAGCGTACGTACTGAGTGGATTTATAAAAGTTTTAGAGAGAGTGCAGTGGAAGAAGACAGAGCCTCTATATTATAACTTATTACTTAAGACTCTGGACTTACTATGTCATATGACTAGAGAGAAATATATTTATACTATAGACTCTGGTATGTAAATTTCTAAGAATTTCTTCTATTTAATTGCATTCTCGATCTAATTTAGACTTCTTTACTAATATTTTAATGAGGAAAGAGTTGTATTTTTATATGAACTAAAATAAACCAAAAATTACTGGGTCGATTTAAAAAGCTATATCATTAGTAAGGCTATATATTTCTATTATTTTTTTTATGTTATGTGGACGAAGTCGCAAGCAACAGCTAGTCAAATATGTAGATGGAAAATAATTTTAATTTTTGCTAGGTTTTTTATTACGAAGTTTTTAAACGAATATTTACAGTGATATCGAACGACGAATTATACGGTTCCGAAGAAGAGTTTGTCGAATGCATTGAGAAATACGCAACACATATTTGCCAAGAAATATTGGTCGTGTTGAAAATGTTGGGAGATAATAAGGAGACGAAGAAACAATATAATTTAGCTCTGGAATTATTCTGGCGAGTGGTGAGACGAGGCGAGGTGAGCGACCCCGCCATGAGCAGCCTGGCCGCCAACCTGTGGATGTTGGCGCACAAACTGCAAGACTGTAATAAGTATGCGGTAAGAAACAATGAATTAAAGTGTTTTTCGATTTACTAATGTGCATTTAACCGATTTTCTTATGATGCAGGAAAATATCGTGATGCAACTTGCACATATCTGTGAAGTAATTCAAAGATGTGTTTAAAGTCAAAACGCAATGCGCCAGCGTGATTGATTATGGCGTGGTCATTTTAGGGTTAAGCTTAAAGATCCCCTTAGTGCGGACGCATAACGGGACGTAGAGTGTTACCAATTAGAAATTGGGTATTTTGATTGATTTTAATACTTTATTGTTACAGAAATCGATGCTAACAACTTTAGAGGCGGACAACAATCCTGCTGCAAGACAACTCCTAAATAAATTAACAAGCGTCTGAAACAACAAATACATTCCATTCGTGTATTATATCTATAATATAATTATAAGATCAATAAAATAATTATTTAATGTAAAACTATATATTTGTTTTATTTATTTTACTGCGAAACAAAATATGACTGCTTGATGCACAGTCATGTAGTTCTGTAGAATACCTCTACGGTTTGAAATAAATTGAAAAATCTGAGAAACAATCTAACTCGCGATTTGTCTGTGTATATGTGTTTTATCCAGTATTAAAATACCGTCTCGGATGTCGGCAACCTCCTGTTCCATATCCTTGACATTTCCTTATTACATTTTTATTACAACTGGAAAGATGCCAAAACATTGAAAGCTTGTCAATATAGAATACTAATAGCTCGTTCCAATTGAGGCTATCGATCGATATTCATGGAAAAAACTTCCTATTTGACTAGCTCAAGCCCAAGATTGCGAGGATGTACCTACAAATTGAGAGGAGAGAAAAATATCAGGGGGTACTGTAAACATCGAAAAAAATTGTTTAAAATAAACACTGGTCTAATACAACAGTTCTTGCGTTTTCGATTAATATTGATTGATGGTCGCCACAGTGAAATCATTGTTTTCACTGAGGGCGTAATTATGTAAAACAAAAGAGTTGCGTAAATTATCGGTTTCAAAACCTTTCTATTTTAAATTGATCTGTCGTTGCGAATGAACAAACGCTTCGTTACAGTTTTCTATTTTAATAAAAAACATTGAGTTGCTTTTATTAAATTAAACCATGGAATTCTTAAATAGATGTTTTTTCTTCAATTTTAATATTCTGACCGATTATTTCGGTTTCTTGGCAATTATTTGGTAAGTTTAGTAAACAAAAAAACAAAGAAATTCCCTTTAAAGCAACAAAAGCGCAGTCATTAGGCATTGTGCATGTAGTAACGAGGCGAATGGAGTCTAATAGAACCTGAAACTGCGAGTTTAATGCACTGATAAGGCTCTCAGGCATCCTTTCTTAAGTAAATGTCTTCAGTTGGAGAAAGTGGTAAGTTGTCAAGTAGTTAGTGTTGATTGCAGGTGGGTCGGCGGTCAGCAGTCGGGCGGCGGATGGGGCAAGCGGACATTGTCCGGCGACACGCTTCATCGCTGCCCGCGCTCGGTTGCACCGATCTTTCACCTGCGCAATATTGTTGCCTATAAAACCTTGTCATTGTCATAACATGACGTTACTTTCATCTCAAACCAAACCCGACAACCACTCGACTCGCCGAGGAGTTGCTTACTTTTAAATAATTTACTTGGGTGCAAACCCAACTTATAAAATGGCGTATTGTCTTAGACTGGTACAATTAGATTCTTATATTTATGTTTCAATATATTTGTACAAAATATAGTTGAATCATCTTCGTAAATAACGAAGCATTATTCCTGTTGCAGTTGATACTCTGGGTGGTGTGTGTTGGAGTTTATTCTAATGAAGAGAAAAGTGACACCGGATTTGTGCAGTCGTTGGATTTTGGACCGATATTCGATTCCGACGATTCGGGTAAATCATTATTTTTCGTATAAAATGGTTAATAAATGTTGTATGTAGTTAGTAACCTAGCTTACGTAGATGCTATTCTTCTTCTTTTTATTATTCATGTTTAAGACAGTACTTAAACACAACACGCATTCCGTATGTAAAATAATCGGCTTTTTTCAGGCATAGTTTCCTTGGCTTCGAACCCCGTATCCGCGGCAATAGCAAACGCTGATAAGAGTCAATACCCTAGATTGTTTGATTCTCTAGTTAGTAGTTCTATTGATTCATTGCACAGTCGTCTAGTGCCAAAAGAAAATGTGTTTTCCGCTTCAAACTTTGGCTTCAATCCTATCGCTAGTCAGAGTTTTTACCCTCAGCCGCAGTCAGCAAAACTAACAGTACAGCCCCAAAGATCACCGGTGCAATTGATAGCTCAAGGGCAACGAGCAAGTCCATTGAGATACGACATAAGGACGGTTCATGATGCAAATTATAAAGTGTTCAATCCCGAAGAAAATGAAGAAGGGGGAAACATTTTGGAAGCTCTGAAAAAAGATCCTTCGGTTGCTGCTTATTTTCAGCCTGCTGTTACTAATGTCGAAGTAGCACATCCGATACATTATCGCAAGGAGGAGCTAGTAGATAACCCCGATGTCGAATCAAACTACAAGGCACATCCTTATATTGCAGGACCATCCCGAATTCGGCGGTATGCAGGTGGAAGAAAAAAAGAAAGCGGAAGAAGAAGCAGCAACGAAGAAGATGAAGACCCTTATAATTATAAAGCGGAGTACATTTCCAGACCAAAGGCGTTCGATGAAAGTCCCTACAGCAGTGCCTATAAAGAAGAAAAAAATCCGAAAAAGGATTACGAGTACCCCTACAGTTATGATTCCGGTTATGATCACAAAGAATACGAAAGAATAAAGGAATTGTCTGAAAAGCAAGCTGCTGAAATTAAACAAAATCCTGGAAACTGCAAAGAAGTAAAGAAAGACACCATGACATGTATGTTATGTAAGGACCCAAAAACTGGTGGAAACTATGAATCGTGTTCGTATGTTGCCGAGCCGAAAAATAATAAATATGCTTATTCCAAAGAAAGGAAGTTTGACAGCAATGATGAACCAGATGCGCCCGAAAATACTCAAAAAGCAGAGAATCCAGGAAAATCCCAGAAACTTGTCGACGGCCAAAAGGACGGATCCAGCGTAAAAAATTACAGCGACGAAGAAAAACCATACGGTAATTATAAAAATGACGATGACAACTCCGGAAAGTATAAATCTTATTACGTGCATACATCGGCGCCCAAACCCAGCGAAGCTTTGAGAGCGGCTGAAAATCAAAACGAATCGGAAGAAAACAAAGAAAACAAGCCCTACGATTACAAGAAAGCGATACCTGGATTTTATACTGACAACGAACAAAAGAAGGACGTCGAAAATGTATTAGCAGAATTTAAGAAAAAAGATAGGTCAGCTTGTAAGAAAGTGCAAAAGAACGGCATGACTTGCTTCCAATGTATCGATAAAAATGGTTTAAAACACGAGGAATGTATGTTTGTGTCTGAATCAGCGCCGAAACAGAGTCATTTAGCGTATCAAGAGGTCAAAGAGTTTACTTCCAAACCCGCCACCCTCGAAGATGGAAACGAAGCGGCAGCGAGTCAAACTGTGACAAGCGCTCCGGCTAAGTCTGCAGCGTACGTTGTTGCCAACAGCGGCTATGGCAAAAAATTAAAGCACAAGAAAGCTTCGCAAGGCACTCTCGCCGC
>NW_013527915.1:5699429-5701875 GCF_000836215.1 Papilio polytes
TAGGCGTCTCTTTGCCTGAATTTATGCTCTCAAGGTCAGAACATGAAGCTCTCTTCGATGAATTCGTTGCGGGAGCATAATATTTACAAATATTTAAATGTTGCCTAATCGTAAAATATTAATAGAGCATGTCTATTGAAAGAAACTGAGTTCATCGATAGCGGAAAGTAACGGGTATTTATTTTCTGTTATATAATTTGATTTCACGGAACGATTTTGTTATGAAAAAGAAATTTAAATAAATAAACTATGGGAGAGATAGACCAAGGCCACAAATTCTAATACATATTTTGAAACGCGTTATGGAAGGTGCAATTGTTAGTTATGAAATCCTTGCAGGATTTTCAATTTGTTGTTGACTAGTTTTAGGTTTTTTACGTGTAAAATATACATTATATTCTCTTTATATTTCTGTTTTATTTACCATAACATTATACTCAAAATATATAGATGTAACAGTGTTTTAAGGCTATTTGTACGTTTCATTTACTTTTGTGTAGACTTGCGCTTTCGTTAACAACAATAACACTCGAGTTTAGCCGGGACTTTGACTGCGCGGAGTTAATAAAAATAGTGCAATAATATTTAGCCTATGTTACTCAGTTAATAGTTCCTGAATAGTCAAAGAACATATAAAATTCTGGACCAATTTAGCTATTGAGTTTATTCGTTACATACAAAAAAGTAAAGACATTTTCAAAATGTTAGCTGACATACAAACAAATCATGTAGATCAGCTAGAATTTTATTATTTGTATGGCTATGACGTGCTAGGTATAAAAATACTAGCAGTCGGTGCCTGGCGTTGTCTGTGATCTATTCATGTACGTACATTCTGCTGTTTTGTCCATCTGTCCGTATTTATATAATAAACTAGAATTTTCCACTTTATTTCGACATTACTTTTCACATCAAGAATAGTTTGTACATGTTCAAAGGCCTAATTAATTTTTTTTCTGAAGTTATGATGATGTATCTATAGTTTGAAACTTAACCGATTCCGACGAAGTTATTGAGATTTTATTCGTTATTCTGAGAATTCTAAGTTTAATAAACTAGGTATTTAGGAAACTTGTAAATTACTTTTCCTAAAGGAAGAACCATTTACAGGATTTACCTATCTAAGTTTGAGCAAGTAATTTAAAACAATTTTTGCTTTAAAGTGTTTCTAGAATTCAAAAATAAGGGCACTTATTTTTTATTAATTAAATTATTAATATCTGTTATTATTTTTATGTTATTATCATGTATTTGCGATACAATACAATTAGTTGGTAATTGTTTTTGTTGTCTGTTTAATAAATATGATATCAAGCTAGCTTGATGACTCGTCATATCGTCTAGATACGTTTAAAATTTCATAAACGGTTCATGCTGACTTATTTACCCATGAGATTTTTGAGACCTGTTGCCATTTGTTACCTCATCAAAAGTGACAGGTCCCCAAGAGGATTTTACAACTATCCTAACACTGCTTCTTATTTAATATTGAGAACCTATTAATGTAGGCGTATAAAATGCAAGCTACAAATTATTGTTTTGGTATCGACGTTATGTTCATAAGTAGTTCAGCGTTGCCGAATCTGAATTGTTGGCATGTTATCCGGTCAGCGTGCTAGTTGTCGAACATTACGGCTGGTGTTCTTATTTTTACTGGTCATTGTCCAACATACGTCAGTAAGGAACACTCTCGGGCGCATCGCAGCCTCACAGAGACGTTGGAAGTAATTAATTCAGTCGTTACTTACCCTCGCATCCGTCCGCTTTGCTACGATTATAAATAAAATCGCATCAGATCCGTAGCCAGTTATAAAGCGGATTTGTTCTTACCACATCACGCGCAAACGCTAACAAAGTGAAGATATTTTTAAGACAAAAGAAAGTCATTTCCAAACGTGAGTGCGAGCAACATTGTGTATTAATCCAAGTAAGTACCTTAATTATTTTTTATGTCCATAATTATAATCTTTATATAGAAATAATGAAAGTTTTACTAAAATTAAAGCACGTTTTTACAAATCTGAACAATAATTTTCGATTTGTTTCGAAACAAAGTAACATTGCATTTTCGATCAACTGTGAAAAATGATTTCTTGATTGTTTGCCAAGACACAATTGATTAAAAAAAGTTATTGCGTAGTGGTTTCCCGCCGTCTGCAAATTGTTTATTTTTGTCGAGTAAATTGTTGTGTAAATAGAATAACAATAATGACGTGAGAGTAGGAAATCGTTCAGCTCTGAAATACTGAAAACAACAATGTCATTGTTTTCCCGTTATGCCAGAGATATCTTTTAACATTGATTAGTTTCTCAAAACGACGTACATTAAAAAACATGTTCTTAGAAAACCCCTTTAGAGACGTCGTATAGAAATTTTATTAGAAGTAGTAGGATTTTTAAAGTCGAGTTTCCTTTTAATTGTTTTTCTTAATAAGGTCAATGGCAG
>NW_013527915.1:5704623-5759605 GCF_000836215.1 Papilio polytes
GCAGCCGCACCACCAGCGCCTCCGCCTCCTCCTCATCTTCCTCCTCGTCTAAAGGCTCCTTCTCTTGCTCCGCATTCGCTTTTATTAAACCCTGCATTATAAATACAAGTTACATATACACCATACCATATAGAAGCATTTTTTTTAATATAAGAATCATACCTCTCGAAAAAGTTGTAGTAAATTCGATCCAGATGTAGAAATAATTATATCTATATGATGTATTATAAAAAGTGGTTCATCTTGAACTTGATATGGAAAGTAACTTAGATTATCTGCCAGGTACAACATTTGATCTAACGGTGCCGTCTGAAACAAAAAGTAAAAAAAAAACATTATTTACCCCAATTCTATATATTTTTTTCCCTAAACATAAGAAATTGAGTAGTTTTACTGCCATTCTAATATGATATCTCAGTATCAGTATTTATTTGATACTTACGGAGACATCGTCGAACTGTTTCAACAGCGAGAGCACCAGCGCACGTCGCTGCGGCCGCGTGTTCCGCAACAGAGAGTATAAAAAACCATTCAACGATGTTGGGAGATCATCTTGATCTTTTTTCCTGTAAACAAAACATATTAAGTTTACATATTGTAATGTAGGGGTGTTACGGCGGTTGGTGCTGGACTAATTTATTATTAGTAAGCGGACGGTACATTATATAGGAATACCCTCTTATACACTACACATATCAAATCATTATTTTACAAAGTTTAAAACTATGTGGCATATTGCATAATCTCGACAATGTCTATGAATATTTTAATTCTCTATACTTATATTATAAACAGGTAAAATAATTTTCTCGTATGTAAAATATAAACTAAATTAGAACTATTAAAAAACTACATTATCACTAACACAGGCTATATTCATTGCTATTTTTTTTCTAAAATTAAAACACGAAGTCGAGGGCAAAAACTAGCATAGTACAACATAGTAATATATTCTACGGCATGTTTACCTGAATCCTCTTATAATTCCTGTATCAGTTTTGTTCTGCAATATCTTCTGCAGTTGGTAGGAGAGCCTGATGCCGAGCTGCGCTTTCATGTGTATGAAGCCGGGGTACTTCTTGTCGATATCCTGCAGGTTCTTGTCTGCTGTGTGAGACACAGTCACCTCCACGTCGGTACTCATACATATTAGGTATGGTACTATCTGTAACATGTACAAATATTTTTTTCAACATTGATTTTATATATAGTAGTTTCTACTTCGTGCTGATATTAATAATTGTATAACGTTGTGATCACAGACTTTTTAAAAACAGACATATTTTTATCATTAAAGACTAAGACCTTTGAAATTAAATCAATAGAGAAACAGCATTTTCAACCAACAATATTTTAAATATAATTACACGTTTCAACTGAAGTTTCGGATACATTATACTAACATTACAAATACGTAAGTTTAGATGGATAGATGTTTAAAAATATTTATCTCCCTAACGACTCAATGGATTTGGCTGAAATTTGGCACAGATGTTAAGCATAGTCTGGAACTTTTGGTGTCAGCTGATCCTCAGATAAATTAAACTATTGATAATTCTAATGAAATTAAACATAAATGACATAGAAACTATATTTTAAAGCAAACTGAGTACTCGCCCTGAAGATCGACCCCGATGGGTCCGAAACCAGTCGGTGCCGTCTTCGGAATATCAAAGTGAGTTGAGCTATCTTTAATTCTAAATTGTTTGATAATGACTACAATTTAAACAATTTAGAAACCATATTTGTGTAGTATTGTAGTATAGTACCTGTACAGGATGCACGAGGCCCTGCGCCAGCACGAGCTGCACCACCTTGATGGCGCTGGAGCGCACCACCGTGCTGCTGTGCAGGAACGAATCCAGGATCTCCTTCAGGTAGAGCTGGATCACCGTCGAAGCCATGCCCGACGACACGTCGCCCATCTCCTTCAGGTTCTCGTGCTTCGAACGCTTCGACCCTGAATTTAATACAATCTACATAAATACATATGAAAAAAATTAACATCCTGATTTGTCAAAGACAAATGGTTCGTTCTGAAAATGACATTAAAACCGTAGAATTGAAGGTGTTAATGAAATTACTAATTTAGACAAAGTATTTTGTAGATTTGGTAGGAATCGAACCAAAAAACGATTTTGAAAATGTAGGTTTTTTGAGTTGGCATTCATATAGGTGAATTAAAGATATGTAAAAAAATCCGTTACCTCAATACGTAAATTAACCAATCTTAAAATATTTTTCATTAAATATCTAGTACTTTATTATCCTTACACTCTTTGTCCTGTCTGATCATCCTCTGTTCCTCTTCTTGTAGATACATCTCAATATTCTTCAGTACGTCTGCCTTCATCTCAATGGGTGCGAGGCTCGACGTGAGGAGCTGGTGGTAGAAGTCTTTGAGATCAGCGCGCAGCATCAGCTCGTAGTGGCGCACGCACACGGACCCCAGAGCCTTCAGCGTGTTCGAGACAAAGTCCTCGTCGTCAAGGCCCACGAAGAACATTAGCGTAGTAAAAACTTGCTCTTTTATGTCACTCTACAATAAATAAAAATGTTCATTATTGTTTTTAAGTAAATTTGTAAATATGAACAGCAAAAAATGTTTAGTCTCGGATATATACAAAAGCGTAAAAAAAATTAAATAAAACAATTTCCAGTCAAACTAATTAACAAAGCTGTTAGAGTATACTATATTTTTCAATGTCCCAATCTTTCTAACTTAGCTACAAGGAAAAAAATATTTATTAACGAACAATACGATTGAATTAAAAACCAAATTATCATAGTAATAATTAGATACGCACCGCCAATCCTTCAATAACTCTGTTGTCAGTGAAATCGAAGTATCTGAGGAGGAGGCCGACGATGAAGAGCGCGCGGCGGAAGTAGGGCCGCGACTGCAGCGACCGCGTCGCCTCCGCGTTGCGCTGCCAGCTGCTCTTCCACTGCAGCAGCACGCCTGCACAAAACATAACAAAATATAACTATTTACAATAATGACACAAACACCAACTAAAACTAGATTTTAAATACTACATTTACGCTCCGTCCGCGCAACATTGTATGGTATTGTATGAGTGTGTACATATGAAATAATAATAGGAGTGTTCATATGTAGTTATATTCTCGATGTACATGTACATTTAACTAGTTTGAACTGGTCAAACGCACAAACGCATAGCTCTTGTAAACGCAAACACGATTCCCAACAGCGTCTTGTATTTTTCTTATAAGAAAAGGAGGCAAACGAGTTGCAAAAACACAGAGGTGATCAACGACGGCCATGGACATCCGCAACACCGGAGGAACTACAGATGCTTTGTCGACCTTTGAGGAAATTGTTGACAGACCGTTCCACAACGCTGCTGTAAATATATAAAAACAAATACTTAAGATATATCAAGTGTTGTATTTAGCAAAGTTTCTCACCATGGTACTTGTTAAAGACGTCTCTGATGAGCTTGTAGTTGTGCGTGAGGTTGTTGACGATGGCGGCGAGGCAGGCGATGCAGGCGGCGATGACGAGCTGGCCGCGCTGCAGGATCAGCTTCACCGCGTCCTCCTCCAGCTGCGCCAGGAACACCTCGCTCGGGTGCTCCATCAGCGGTACCACCAGCTCCAGCGTCGACGCCACCGTCGACATTATCTGCTGCTCGTATTGATTCTGCACAACAAACAATATATCACTATAAACACTTCACTTTTAGACTAAAAAAGTGCATTTAGATTTAATGTGTTTCAATTTATACAATAACTATTATATCTAAAATACATATAAGTAAATCAATAATGTTTGTGAATATTTTTTTAATTCATATTATTATTTTAGTATATTGTTTTCGCACTTTATCTTTCTATATTACCGTAGAAAAATAGAAAGTACTGTTCAAACTTTTGTTGTGTATAAAAATACGACGAATATTTATATGAAAAATGAAATACCTGACATTTTAAGCTCAGGTAGGGCTGTAAAGTTAATGCGTGGTTAACAAGAAGCTGTGGTCGAATTTTTGCAAACAAATGCAAAGTGGAAAGGCACGCCAATATACGTTGCGAAGATCCAGTACCTGAAAATAGAAATTTAAGTTTAATACTTTGTTCATTTTCACACAAACGTCGAATATTTAATGTAAATTGTTACCATCGGCGCTGGTTTCTTCTAACTGAAGTAAGTTCTCAATAAGGCAGTCGACGATTTGTTGGCAGGCGACTAAAAGTGATTTCGGCGGCTGATAAATGATTTTTGTTGAATCGTCCTTGTCCTCTTTCGGTTTGAATAACTGAAAAGTCAATATTTTTATGTTTTAAAATTACTCCGTATATTATATTAATAAAACCATACTAATATGGATGGATGAATGTTTGTTAGAGTTTGTAGTCTAAACAGCTGAACGGATTTCGATTAAATTTAATACAGATATAGAGGATAATCTGAAGCAACACATAGGCAACTCACTTTTGTTGTTTTTTTTATTCAACCCGGACGGAGTAGCGGGCGAAAGCTAGCAATTATATAAATAAAATATATCTTACACTGGTGAGTAGCTGCTGAAACCACTCGAGGCCCATGTCGCGCGAGGATATGACGACGTCGGTGATGTTGAGGACCTTGCGCGTGAGGGGGTCGGCAGCGGCTGCCGTGCTGTCTAGCGCGCCGGGCCGCGACGTGTTGGGGCACGGACTGAACCACATGTTCTGGAACACCTCCATCACCAGCTTCCTGATGCCCTCCTCGTCGTTCACCCGCCTGATCATCTTCACGCATATCTCCGGTATCTTCGGAAACTCCGGACATTCGATGCAAATGTCTTTCAGGATTTTTATCACTCTCTTTCTTACTGAGACTCCCGTGTCCTATAAAGTGCATGGTTTTAAGATATGCAGCATTTTATAAGCGATGCGTGTATAAGTAAATTAAAGATAGAGAAAAAGACGTAGCCTATATTACTTAGTGATAACGTAGCTTTTTGAAGGTGAAAGAATTTTTGAAATCCGCCTAGTAGTTTTTGAGTTATTCCAATACATATAAAATCCAACAATACAAATCTTTCCTCTTTATACCATTAGTATAGATAAAAAATTCTTACCAATATTCTATTGGAGAGCATGCCGTAGTACTTGTCTATAAGTTCAGGCCTGCTGAGCACGAACTTGCCGACGAGGTCGACGGCCGCCTCCCGCACCGCGGTGGACTGGTCGAGGAAGGAGCGGTTGACGCCGATCTGCATGTCGGGCCGCGCCAGCACCGAGGGGTCCGCCTCCACTATCATAGTCAAGCACTTCATCGCCTTCGTACGAATAGCTATCGTGTTTTCGCAAAGTATCACCAGAATCTTCCGAAGATACCTGTCGAAGCTCTGCGAGAAGGAGCGCTTGGAGGCGAGGTACTGCGAAATCAGCTCTGCGCCGCTGTAGTCGATGTAGGACTGCATCACCTGCACCTGAGTGCCGCCCTGGTACCTGAACGGTCTGATCTTCTCCAGAAAGAAATGTTTCCGTCGCTCTATCGTCTTGAACTTCTCCGCGGACATCACGGCGCTCGAGGAATGTCTCTTGTCGGCCTTTGACTCCTTAATCCCGCTGTCGCTGTCGTCGTCCGGCTCGGATTCTTCGTCGCTGGTCTCGTCTTTGTACCGTTTTTTCGATTTGTTTTTCGGCCTCTTCGTCGGCGAGGCTTTGGGCTGAATGACCATGTCTCGGTACCACTGCGTGATGTAGAAATGTCTAGCGCAATTCCACGCTTGGTCCTTTTGTCCGTTGATCGCTAAGTAATCTAATAAGACTCGCTGTAAGAATTCAGTCCTCTCCTCATCTTCATCTAATCCGGTTGTTGTGGTCTGTTAGTTAAAAATATATCATATTACTAATATTATAAATGCAAAAGTTAAGATGGATGGATGTTTGTAGCCTAAATGGCTGAACGGATTAAGATGAAATTTGGCACAAATTTAGAACATTGTCTGGAAGAACACATAGACTACTTACATTCATTTTATTTTCAATTGCACGCACAGGGAGTCGCGGGCGAAAGCTAATACATTGTAAAAGTAATATAGTTACGAGGGTACAGGCGTAGGAGGTTAGTTACCTGCGTGTGTCCGGCGTCCTTCTCCTCCTCAGCGCGTATGTCCCTGACGACGGCGTCCATGGTGCTGAGCTTGGCCCGCGAGTGCACGCTGTCGCGCCGCAGCCGCGCCGCCACCAGCCCCAGGTACTCCAGCGACGCCACGCGCACCGACATCTCCATTGACTTGTCCGACATGTACTTCACCTGCACACGGTATTCAAAACTTATACTCATATAAATTATCCTTAAAGCGAACATTGGCGAGAGAGACAGGCGGCGTTGGTAATCATTTTTTGCAATTTGAACTCTAATAGCTCGCGCACACCATTAACAAAACTATCGCACAACCGATTAGTCGCACTTTGATACCTATGAACTTATATGGAGGTGCGCACACTACTCAATTTTAGTTGTGAAACTAAAGGGTTGAATTGGCTGCGAAACAATGGAAAATTGCACAACAATTGTGCGATAGTTTAGTCAAAGGTGTGCGCCCGCTCACAATTTCTTAGTACATGTTAGTCTAATTACAATTTAGATATTTCCCCACATAACTAGAATACTCAAATAAATAACATTTTTTTTAATTGAACTTACCAGCATAGTTCCAAGAAGACTGAGAAGTAGTTCAGTGGCGGGCCACTCGGGCTTGTTAACAGTGGTCAGTAAATCATGGACAAAGTTCTCAAATAGAGGCCTGAAATCAACCTCCTCCGATCGACTTCTGCATTTGTTGAGGAATGACGTCAGAAATGTACCACCTACGCTAATTGCTGCTTCGTACTTAGATATAATTATAAGATCTTTATCTACATGCTGAAAAAAAAAACAATGTTAACACATAAGTCATTCGAAATTTAATTAAGAAAAGATGGGATGGATGACATTTTTTTTCACCATTAGAATACCACTGTATCTTTAAGTAATAAAGGCTCTCTTAAATATTGTTACAAAATGTTTAAAAATAAAATTGCAAAATTGCATGTAACAAGAAAAATGTTAGTTATGAGTGTGGAAGGGTACACTGAAAGAGGTAGATCGAGAAAGAGATGGAAGGATTGTGTGAAAGGTGACATGATCAATAAGAGTGTGATGACTGAGATAACGTATGACAGTTATGTGGAGGACAAAAACTATACTTAGGTAGCTTAACTATAAGGAGGAAGATGATAAGATGATGATGATGCAAACCCAGAGTGGTCGCTAGTCTCGGTAGAGATTGTTTAACTTACTTTCTTATTGTCAGCTTCACTATGCTCCTTGTCCTTGTCTTTATCCTTGTCCTGTGACTTGCACATGGTCTCGGGCAGGGTGACGACGCACTGCACCAGCTGAAGCACCAGCGCAGTCAGCATCTGTATGTGCTGGTCCGAGCTCAGCTGGAACGAGCGCAGGTTGTGCTTCGAACTCGGTATCCGTGCTATCGACGCTAATATATCTTCCAATAAAAGTCGCCTGTGTTGTTCGTATTTTGAGAATATCTGAAATTTTAAAGTAGCTTTAATAGTACGTAGATTTAAAATTGTAATATTTGAAATCATAATCATTCAACACTTTTGGAGCTGATAGTTTAATTTTAAATAGTGTGGAAATTTTCGTATACACTGAACCCAAAAAGATTGAGGAACTCCTAAATATATGGAGGAAGACTAGTTGACATCGCATGATCCTCATTAACGCTATCGTCTATTTTAAATCCTAAAAACTACATGTCAATATAATTGTATTTAAATGAATTGCCTCGTTAAATTTTGTAGCACTGTTTAGTTTAAAACTTTTTATAAAATGTCTATACAAGGATATGAGTTGGCGTACTAAATTGACTAACATAGTACCTTCCAAAGAAGTTACCGGTAAAAAAACATCGTTCGTTATGCCTAGTCCATATATTTCTTAAATTGACTGGACTTTAAAATTCCATAGATGATAGAAACTTACCGTGGTTACAAGCTTCAAGGCAGACAGCTGTAACTCGCTGATATTTTCAACGAAGAAGGGCGAGACCCCTACAGTGGAGGCGTGCAGCACCGTGGTGTCGGTGAGGTGGTGCGCGGCGAACAGCTCCGCGAGTAGCGTGACGCTCTCGTGCGCGTGCGCGTACAGCTCGCGTACCGCGCGGTTCGACCCCGCCCCGCCCCCGCCCCCGCTGCGCCGCGTCGCGTTGCCCGCGCCCCCGCCGCGACGCTTGCGCCCATCCACTACAGTTATTAATTATTATAAAAACTATATTACTATAATAAGCAATATCACCTTAAAAGACAATTATTTCGGTTTTATATATTATGTACTAGCTGTTGCTTGGGCCTTTGTCTGCTTGAAATTAAAAATAATATAAAAAATATAGCCTATGACTCACAGATAAATTATCTTTTTAACAGTTATATAGTTTTAAAAATCGATCCAGTAGTTTTTGAGTTATTTCAATACATACAAGTTAAGTATAGATAATATATTTTCATAAAAATAAAAAGTGACATGAAAAATGTGTTTACCTTTCTTTTTATACGTCGATTGAATACTATATACAGGATCGTAGACGCAATATATTGTATTATTAAGTTGAAACTTTATAAATAAAATAATTCTATCTATAACATCTTCTAGGAATATCCTCTTGGGCATACTGGGTGACGTCATTATGTACAGGGCCGTGAGGCAGGCGTCAGACGCGCACATCACTCTCTCTAACGCAGATTCTATCCAAATTTGACGCATTTCTTCACTGTCTTCCTTTAATTTAATTAATACATTTTAAAAATATACATTACAAGAATTATGAACCATAAGAAACTTATGAAAAAAAAGTAATACTTACGGGATCACCTAGTAAAGACATTTTCTCAGCAGCTCTAATATTCTTTTCCAATATGCTTAACAATCGAACTAGTCTATCACTCGGAATGGCTTCCATAGCACCAAGATTTTTTAATTTCGCCGCTTCAGAGCACAACTCCTGCAGCTGATAACGCGGTAATAACAATTCTTCTGGAATTTCAGGTCCCTCTGGAATTTTAAAAATTAGCTACATTTAGCAATTGTGTATAACACTAACCTAAAATCAACAAATTTGGTTAAGTACTGTTAACAAATACTGTTCAAGATTCAAAAGTTAATTACTTTCTTACCCATTTCATCAGTTATAATAACATCATCATCAATAGTTTCAAACACAGAATCAATCAATTTGCTAAATCTCTGGTAAGTATTGGTTTCCATTAGTTCATCTACTGACAACATTTCCAGTACGGGTACCAGCCTTTTCTCCACTTTACGCAGCTTTGGTCGAACTGAAACAAAATATGACAATTTTAAAAATATAACTACATCATAAACTATACTGAATTTTTGTGTATAAATGAAAATTAAAATTTTTTTAGCATAGACTCATACAAGGAAAGTTTTTTATCATTTTTTTTTAATAATTGTTTGAAATTTTTTAAATTACGTAATACTTTTTTATGTCAAGAATTTTCGTACCAATAGCTGCCTCAGCTTCCTCCTTTTTGCTGGCTTCTTCATGTTTTCTCTTCACGGCTTCCCAGTTCCTCTCTCGAGCTAAATCAATTGCCTCTCTTTCTTTATCTACAGTGGGAGTAGAGACAGTTGATTTTGCCTTCAAAGGCATATTGTCATCGGAATCAGATTCTATTGCACTACTTTTTCTTGATCGCGAATTGTTTGAGAAATCATGCTTTTTTAAAATTCCCTCCTGTCAAAACAACAAAGAAGAGTAAATAAACACAGATAGTAAAAATGTCGACTTAATCTGTATTAACTTGTATGTATGGTTTAATTTGTCCACCTACAATTTAAAAAAAAATAGGTCTTTAGGTAGCCTACATATTCTTCTATACTATTCTATACCATTAAGTGATCTTGGAGATACATAGTAGCAAACAAAATTAATACAATATACTTACAGAGAGGCGCCCAATTTTGACAACAGGATATTTATTATTCATGATGGTAGCGGTTTTGGTGGACAATTCGATTTTATCTTGTGTGGTGGATTGGTGTGGGGCGTACGGCGCGCCCATTGACGGCTGAGGCGCCTGCGGCTCGTGGCGCAGTGGGGAAGGTGCTACACTGGCCTGCGCTGGAGACTGACCAGTCATTACATTACCATCTGAAAATTAATACTTCATTATTGTACATTCTGTTATTGTTATTGGATACTTTGTGTCAAGTTACAAATAAATGTTCAATGTACATTACAAAATTTAGCAAACACAGTTTATTGAAGTATACAAAGAAATAATTTAAAATTAGATTTATAATGCACATACCCTGTTCAAATGGCTTTTCCTGAGTTTGCAACATTACTCTTTGTTGATCTTGTAGGTTTCCTGGTGACATGGAAAGAGGATCTTTGTCTTCATTCAAATTGGTACCAAATCTATTGTCTTGTACTAGACTATTATAAAATCCGCCATTTTGAGGATTAGTACAGGGTGTGTTTGTTATAGGGCTGGTGTAGATGTTGGATTGATTTGTGCTGGTCCATGAAGGTGAGACATTATTTTGAGCTGTAATATTGACTTGTTGCCCCGGCCGTGCTTGAGAGGGTGGGGAGCCCATGTTGACATGTGGCGATGACTGACAGGGTGTGGCTAGCAATTGCTGATTTGAGATTGGACCCGAGTGGACTGCAGCTCCATGAGGGGATGGACTGGAGTGTGCTGTACTGTGAGATGAGTAGTTAAATGCAGATGATGGTGACATCCCATTGAACTTTGATGAATGTAAATGATTGCTCCAGTGATTTCTTTGTTCGTTGCGTTGATCAAATATATTTGGATTAACATTAAGGATTGCTTTTAATAATTCCGGTGTATCCTGTTGTGGAGAAGGACTAACCGCATTTGGAATGCTTTCATCTTTTAAATCACTGTAAAAATAAAATCATACTTAGTGTCAAAGATAATGCAGTACATTTCTTGATATTGACAGATTGGATAGCGAGATATAGCAGGTTGTACCTAAAAAAAGGTAATCGAAAGATACATGCACAGACTTACATGTGTTGTGCTGAAGTTTGCATAAGAGATTGCAATAATAATGAAACTAAGTTGTCATCTCTAGTTGCAAGTAGAATTGCCGCTTCTTCAGCAACTCTAGGATGAAACAACTGAGATTTATTGTTCAATGTTGATGGTAAAGGTGTAGGTAGAGGTAGCACTGGTAACACTGAAATGTAATGTAAAAGTAAAAGTAAAATAACCAAAAAATGTTTTTATTAATTTTTTAATAAGAGTTTGCTCTTTGCTATAAATTTTATTGATTCTGATACATTTCTTACTGATATTTAAATATTAATTACAAAAACACAAATATTCTGTAAAACTAAGACAATTCAGCTATACACCTTCATAATATAAATGCATATTTTTATATGTTTAATATCAGGCATTATATGAATAAGCTCTGTTACAAAAACCTTTGAATAATAGTGTGTAATGTTTTCGTTCTAATTTATTTTTGATATAAAATGTTCAGAATCAGTTTAAAAATGTATATGTGAAAGAAAGAATTGATAAAAATAGGGTAAAAGTGTAATCCTGCAAAAAACATTAATTTTATCAAAGATATTGATAGCTTAGCTTAGCATAAAAAATGTAATTGTAATATCTATTTTCTTATTTATGAATTCTAATTGAAAACTCTTATTTATAAAAAGACAATATTGTTGGGTGAAAGGCTATTTGTTTTAAGCGCCATTAGGTAAAATGTTCATGAGAGCCATTTAAAGTCTTCATTTAAAAAAAAAAAAACATAAATGTATATCCCAAAAAAAAAATTCAATTGAAAGATTGTCAGACACGTTCTAGATTAAAATTACTATATTTCTGCATACTTCATTATTTATTTCATATTTTAAATTCTGAATATAAGAGTCATATCGCGTAAAATGGCGATTGAAACAAATAGCCTTTCACCCATTGATATCATACTAATATTATAAATGCGAAAGTTTAGATAGATAGATAGATAGATGGATGGATGGATGGATGTTTGTTAGAGTTTGTAGCCTAAACGGCTGAACAGATTTTGATGAAATTTGATATAGATGTAGTCTCTCCTCTTCTAGTCTGGACGAACATATAGGCTACTCCCTTTTGTTTTTTTTTTTAATTCTACGCGCACGGAGTCGCGGGCGAAAGCTAGTAATCACAACATGAAAAACAAAATTGTGTTATGGTTCACCACCATCTATAAGCCACCTTTTACAATAATTTGTCACTACATCTATCAAATCTAGTACATCTAACACAATCAGAAAAATAAAACTAACACTTCATACTTTCTTTTCCAAAATCAACTTTTTTATCCCATGTTTAAAAGTTATAAGTTAGTATAAAAGTATAAGTAATAAAATAATTTTATATCAAAGTTAGTAGTTAATATCAAAGTAGACAATTAAACTCTACTGCTTTAACTTAAACTGCTTCCCACCAAAAAACTTCAAGTATTACTCATTGAGCACAGCACTGCATACAAATGCACATAACATGAGAGTATCAAGTTGTAAAATCTTTAGTATTATTAAAATGTAGTCGTAAGTACAATAAAAATAACATTTGAATAACGTCCAGCAGAATTTTTAAGTTAATTCTACAAGTCAATAGGAAATTAGTTGTTAATTATCATTACAAGTACTTACAATCTGTCAAACTGGCTACACCTGCTAATGTTGTAATAGGGACACTTGGAATATCCCTCTCATTCATTTTGATCGGAATTTTGATTTATTTTTCCAACACTACTAGTGATATCCTAGAAGTCAAAAAGAAAGTCTTGGCTGTCGTATTGTAACATACACCATTAGAAGTTGTTTGCGTAGCCGCCGAATCCATTATAGTTTCATATTCACAAACGCGGCACTTAAATTGTTTGAGCTTTATTTCACATACTATACCATTTAAAATTCATAAATTATTTTTCCGAAAGTAATTAATAAATCCAAAGATTGTTGTGAAAATAGGGCACCCGTCAGTTTGATGCTTTGTTGTGCGTTGTGCATCAAAACGAAGGTCAGCGCATCTGGACGACACTCCCAGTGGAAAGTACTGAATGTTGTTCATTACAATCTAATTTTTTTCTTCTATTTAATACTTTCAAATACTCACAGAAACATTATGTTAACTATTTATATCCAGGACAAATCAAACATAATCCTAACATTTAGATAATCAAGGAATTGTGACTCAGTGTTACCAGTTGAAACCATATTTTACTACATTTATCGCTGGCGAGCCAGAGATTTATACAGGTTCAATGTTTTTTTTTAATTTTTTGTGAAATAAATTTTGAAGAATTCTTAAATGATTAAAAGGTATAGTCTAAATAGCGTTCGTATGTCAACCTCTGTGTTATTTTAATACAAAAATAAATTAGCACACAGTGGCGTTCACAATTCATTTCAGATCTGGTCTTATGAATATGGAAAAACTAGGATTTTATTTATATATTGTTTAAATTAGTAGGTAATTTTCAAAACATTCAAATGTTAATGGTTTAAATTATTAAGGGGAAAATTTTAAATAAAATTATGATTGCGTTTTATTGCACACCATAAAACCGGTTTGACTAACATGATGTCATATACTGTGACTCTGATGTCCATGCTTACTGTCAACCACTGTCATCTGTCAAGAAAACATCAAGTTCAAAGTCAAATATTGGTCAAAAGCAAAAGTCAAATGGATAAATGTACAAGGACAACAAATGCAATAAAAATACGTTATTCTATAGCCTTTAAACTCTAAAGGGAGTTACAAAATAATTTACTTTTCGCGTTTTTTACTGATATCATTACTGACCACGAAAAAATGAAGTTAATAGACAAAGGATCTGCCCTTTGGTATCTCCAATATTTCGGGATTCCCTTATCCTTGGGAATAGTTTTGTATAAGTTATTTAACAATTTATCTTTACGGAAACGTAGAGCCACCTTGCAAGGAAAGGTGTGTATCCTTGTTTTTTACATACAAAGTATTAATATTCATAAAAAAGTTGGGAACATCGGAAAGAAATGCCAATTATCTTAAAATGATGTAAAGCATAATTATTAATTACATAATCCCTATCAGATATGGTTTTACAATGTTATAATAAAATAACATTTCATTTATTCCATATAGGTTGTTGTGATAACTGGTGCAAGCTCTGGCATTGGAGAGGCACTTTGCCATGTATTTTTTGAACAAGGATGTAAAGTTGTAATGGCATCAAGAAGGAAATCAGAACTGGAAAGAGTAAAGCAAGATCTTATGTCAAAAAAAATTGCAAGTATAATAGGATACTCTTGACATTTAAATTTTAACAGAAGAAATAATTTTAAGTATATTAATTTTCACAGGGATTCTGTATTGAGCCTATAGTTATTGAATTAGACCTAGGAGACCTAGACCAACTGGATGCTTTTGTAGATAAAGTTCACAGTGTTTGTGGACATATTGATATATTAGTTAACAATGGCGGCATCTCCCATCGTGGCTCTATACTGCATACCAAACTTGATGTGTACAAGAAAATTATGAATGTAAACTATCTAGGGTCTGTTGGATTAACATCAGGTACTATTTTCAGTATTAAGTTTACATTTACTGTAAGTTGTATTCCAATTATTACTCAGTAGAAATAAGACTTCCATAAGAGTTGCTGGCTAATTTATAAATTAAAATTTGCTGTTTCTTAAAAATCCTACTGTCTTAACAAGTGTTTTGTTTATTTTAGCTGCTTTACCTAAAATGGTTGAAAGAAAAAGTGGCCATATAATTTTCATAAGTTCTGTGCAAGGATTAATTGGGTTACCAGAACGTTCAGCATATGCAGGCTCAAAGCATGCGATGCAAGCATATGCAGATTCATTACGGGCGGAAATGAAGCAACATAACATCAATGTGTGTGTAGTAAGTCCAGGTTATGTAAAAACTGCTGTTTCAATTAATGCTCTTACTGGATCTGGGCAACCACATGGAGGTTAGTATGTAAACTTTCTTTAACTCATTTATGTGTTAATAAGATTTTGGAAGTGAAAATATCAAAAACTTAGAGTATTCATAGTTCTTCATTGATGTTGTGTAATAAGCTGCCAGCTGGGCATAATGATGATGATCATTGTAATTGAAAATTGATGTTCAAATTTGGAAGAAAAATATATGTAAGAGTCTAAAGTAGAAATATTTATTTTCAGTTATGGATTCAAGTACAGCTGCTGGTTTTTCTGCAGACTATGTTGCTGAGAGGATTGTGGATACTATAGTTAATAAGGATAATGAATTAATCATATCTCAGTTTATGGGACATTTCGCTATACTTGTACGTCGTACTATACCTTCTTTATACTTCTACCTTGTTGCACGTAGGGCAGCAAAAACGTAACTCCTGTTCAGTGTTTGACAAAAATGGCAAATCCATGCATTTAATTCTTTATTATGTGATGGTTAAAATAATGTACTTTGCGTTGAAAAGGTACTTTATTTATAAATGGGTTAATGTTTATTAAACTTTTTGTTTTTTTGGGGTTTTTATTGTAATCAATTTTTACTTTTTATTTTACATTAAATGAAGAAATTGTGCCAATTAAGGATGAAAACCTTTAGAACATCTACATCTGTTGAGAATAATGGAATTGCTGAATTTTAAAAGAGGCTGTGATTGCTTAATTAAATTAAAATGTTTGTTTAAGTGCTGCTTATCGCTTTTTATTGCTTAGTGATATATTCACTTTAAATTTTTATCACATCATAAACTTGCACAAAATAGAATAAACTGATAAAACATGTAAAATCATGTCACGGTACACTGCTTACATATTGTTGCTTATTAAAATGTTTCGAATAAAATAGATTGATTTAATTCAGTCTTTTTTCTTAATCTCGAGAAAATCTATTACTGAAAAGATGAGAGAGTGTATACTAAATTAGGATAGTTCTGTTGCAGATAATGATCTTTTATAAGCAAAAGGAGAAACTGTTTTACCACTCTTGTAACTTCAAATCATGTGTAATGCTCTGTACTTGTTTCATAAGAAGTGTAAAAAAGGTTCTAGGCACTGACAAAAATATCCCTGATAATTGGTTTTATAATATTTATGGGTAACTTTAGTAGTATATTTTGAAGATTTGTATCCTAATAAAAAGGTCATAGCTATTCTTTGATAAACATTCAGGGCCTGTCCCAACAATGACTGATAGAGGTTTAGATAGCTTAAAAATGATGTCACTGTCAGATATGGGAACAAAATCCGATATTTCCATCACATATTTCACATGTTGGATTGATATCAGACAATTTACAATTTGGGGGGACAGGCCCTTAGTTCCCTAAAGTCTAAAATAAAAGATATGTTACTTTAAAACATATTAACAGTGTGACATGTAATCAACATGTTACCACTGCTAACATGGATCATGTAATTTCAACAAAATGCAGTTACAACTCATTTCCCTAAAGCAACCTTAAGAATTAAAAAAATATTACTTTGTACAGGAATTATCTAATTCTATATTAAATAACATAATACAATAATTGTAACCCTTTTTTACAACATATTTAATTTTTAACAATTCTATCAATCTACATAAGGCTGAGAAGAAACTTACTACAACTAATATTTTAATCTACTTTAGTGATTAAAATGTTTTAATCATAAGAATTCAATTATAGAATTAAATTTCATTTTGCTAAAGCATAACACCGATTCTTATATTAAGCATTCAAATTATAACTAACACATTTTATTTAAACATGTTGTATATGCGCCACAGGCAGATGGCAACTGCACTAACAGATATAGTGCTATGTAATAATATTTTTCTTTTATTATCTGTGCGTACAAGAACAACTGGCGATGCAGATGTAAGATCACTCAGCATGGGCAATGTTGCCAAATGCCGGCGATCTTTTTCTTCTTGGTATTTACAACAGGGATCCCATTGCCACGACAATGTGTAACAACCAGCACATAAAACTGAAACCACTCCAAATGGCGTGCACACCAGTGAACTCCAAACAACACCTGAAGTAAGAATATGTTAAAATATATTATCGACTCCAGAAGTATATTTTATATTTTGTGAGACTATAAGAAAAACTTAAGTTTAAATCAAAGAAGAATCTTAAATGTGTCTTTGTTACAACATTTATTTAAAGCAACTGTAAATAAAAATACATTTTATTGTATTAACAACTTATCATCCATAAAACTTTGTCTGTTACATAATGTAACTTTGGAATATGTTACATAGGTCAAGATGTTATCTGATATCTTTAACTTCCGAATATATTAGTAAGAAGTACAAAAAGATGTTTTTATTGTTTTAAAATGTTGTTTACTAAAAATTCTTAAGTGACATAATTAATTTGAATGAATTATAGGGGAATAAATAAGACAATTATTTAACAATTTTTATAATACTAAAGCGAATCTAAAATTTGTGATACATTGTCATAAACTAACCTGAGGTAATGCTACACAGTCCACTGTATACAGAAACTTTGTGAAGAAGATTTCCTACATATATCCATCTCGCTGTCTCTTCTCCGAGTGGCTCTGGTTCGATAACAATAACACTGACTCCTGCCTCCAATGCTCTTTCCAATTCCATTTCAAATTTAATATGTGCATTTTCACTGTCATATACTTCTCTAATTATAGCTACACTGGACGGTTTCAGATCGCTACAAAAATATGTATTATTAAAAAATTAAGTAAGTTTTATACAACATTTGTTTTGTAATTAAAGAGATTTTTACTTTAAAAATATAGATACATTTATAGTAAGAAGAATAGAAAATTATAAACATTTTATAATAAGAATCTAATATTTACACACCTGTCACTTTCATCACCCGCCATGTTAACTATAGACAAAATAAATGTCTTTTGTCGTTGATAATTGGCATAAACAATCACAATTCTGAAATCACCTTTATCTTTGGTTTATCGATAAAAACTGTCTTTATAGAGTTTCGTAACAAAAAACGGAGAATCTATTGTAAAAGTTCTATCTTGGCGATAGTTTGTTTATTTTTATCAATACAAACCGTATTATAAAGCCGTACAAAGTTCGTTTTGTTTATCATAAATATTTTTTTACACTGCCACCCGAAAGTTAAAGTTTTGGGCACCTTTTTTGATGTTTGGCGCCAACTTCAATAAGGATATTATGATCCTGAAAATCCTGATCCTCTTTATGATCCTGAAAAAAAATGTTAGCGCGGTTTACACTTGGTCAGTACAGTTGATCAGTAGTGCTCTGATTGGATCGTCAGTTAACTGGCAGAGTGTGAACGCTAAGAAGTAAGCGAATGACTGTTGCTTGCCGTCGCATTGTCCAACTTCACTGGCCAAATGTGAACGGGGTATTAGAAACCGGAAGAAATAGTGGGAAATTTGCATTTTGATGAAAGTAGTCTTATAAAAATAATCATTTTACACCATAATTATTGTATTTTATATGGCCATTAAAAAATCCTAAATATTCTATAACACAACTAAAACTAGCACTTGCTTGATATTTAATACTTAGATAAGATGGTATTAGTATGTTAGACAAAATGGGTCCCAATCGATTCACATTATAGTTTCTAGCATGGTCTAATTCATGTAAGCGGAAAGTCATCCCGTCTTTTTGCGTTATTAAACATTTTCCCAGTTTAAGCTAGAACCATAACATATGTCTACAAATGAAGTTAGTGCTCCAACACTCGTCGTGGCTGTATCCACGACGGACCGTACTTACTGGAGTTCTATTGTTATTGTTTACTAGCACGTCGTCTTTTCTGTGTATGTTGTTTATTTTGACAATCGATCAATAATCTCATAATATTGTTTTTCATGTCAGAGAAATATTGTCTTCACCACAATTACCTTAGAAGTGGTTGGTCTGAACCTAACCTGATTGAAAAAAATATGATGACCATATTAAAGTGTTATAATAAAATATGCTTTTTCCTTCACTTACAACTGTCGCCCACAAGCGCCGTTCTAAAATCCGCTTGCCTGATTAGGCAAAGGTGAATGTTGCGAAGTTACTTGTAAATTTTGAATACTGTTTAACTCGTTTGTCTATGTAGTGTATTCTGAACCTTATTTCATATTCCATAGGTACATTTTGGAATCGTTTTTAATCGCACTTACGTCATGTATCGCCATTCACTTTGTCGCGTTAAAGCTAAGCCGAGATACATATAAGGAGAGTGTGGGTGCAAGGCTGACCTTAAAAGTACTGCCCACAGGTTTTTAGTAAATATTCGTATGATTTCCCGGCATCCCACGTTCAGATTTTATTATCACCTCATAATTTTATTTCTTATAATATAATTGATAATTGATCTAGTAGAACTTAAGCACTCGGATCTTAGATTTTTTAATAGCAAAAACGAGTTTAAACAATTGACACTCTACCATTTGTGTTTGTAATGCACTGATCTGTAGAAATTATTTATTACAAGCTAGAGACCTCCTCAGTGTCCAATGTTAAGCCGATAACAAAACTATCATGTTATAAAATAACTCACTGGGCCTTCGTGCTTTAAAGCACGACGTCCCTTAAGGCTCTTCGAGCTTTTATCAACAAATAACAATAGTCGATTGTTTATGGTTTATTTTCCTTTTTATGGTTCTTTGGACACGCAATGAAAAGGTTTTTGTTTAGTAGTTGACGATGAAGTCAATACAAGAATCAGTGCGTAATAAAAGTGTTACTTAAAAATAATTATAAATAGATAAGTGTGAATATGTTTCGACATTCCACGGATATATTAAAATAATATAAAACACGGACACAGAGTATTTCATAAGACGTAAAAAGGTGACATCGTTTAAGTAAACAGAACAGAAATATTTGAATTTGATAATGTATTCAATATCGGAGTAAATACAGATGGTATCACAATTAGCCGTATCTATATTCTAATTCTAATTGGACTGATTGTTAGTAACATACTGAAGTTTGCATATATAAACATACTAGCTTTTGGTCGAATTAAACAAACTTAAGAAGTAGCCTAGATGTTCTTTCAGACTATGTATATTCTGTGCCCAATTTCATCAAGTATCCTCAAGCCGTTTTGTAGATACACGAATGAAAAAAACATCCATCATCACTTTCGAATTTATAATGGTAGTATGATGCTGCATTTGATTATCTTTTGGTATTGAATACATAAACAATATTAGTGTCGGAGTAAATCTGAAGATTTAATTAAAGTGTTTCAATATCATTTTTTACGATCCGAACAATAAAAAGTTAACCAAGTCATAAAATTGCGGCCAAATTTACAAACGGGTTATCCCAAAAAGTAAAAGCGAAGAGTCGAAAACCTTTTATTCGTGGTCGCTCCTTTCCAATGCTAATATAGGGCTGGACGGTTCTGAGAAAGCAACCTTGAATACAAAGATTTTGGTTTTTGATTCAATGTGAATTGAAGGTCAAAGTTTTTAGAGAACACTCTTAAATGATATATGAGGCAGAACGATAAAAAGGTGCATTAATTTGTATTCAAAAGGAATTGCAAAGGATACGTTTTGACGTAAGAAAACAGCCTTTATTACTTAGTTATTATTTGTTATACTTTTTTTACAATATCATTCGCTTACATATCTACTTTTATCGACTGAAGGTTGTTTAATTTTAAAAATGAGTTGAAACAATTTTCTTAGTACATATGTTAAACATGAGTTCTATTTATAGCGAATATAATAATTAAAGTAACTCCCATACATCAGAAAGCAACCTATTCAAACAGATCTCGACTTCAATGCTAAATCAAAAAAAACAACATAAACCAAGCTTTCGTTATCTTTGCCTTAGTTTACATAATTATTTATTCGTAATTTAGTTGCAAATAGATTTGCAATATTATTTGTTTAATAACGGATTACATAAAATTAATAATTGGTTGTCAGGATGGATACTCCATGCATTTAACTGTCCGACATTTTGGCTTCATTGTAATTCCACAATCATGAGCGCCTTTTTGTCTTCTCCTTACTCCGATTCGATACTGCGTTATTATATGACGAATTATGCATGACCAGACGTAACTTTTTGTATCAATTTTCTGCAATGCCGAACATGTTCGATCTGGCAATAGCAAGTCAACATTTTGGTGATAATTTCACTAACTATATAAACTTTTATAGATGCGAGCATTTGGATATATTCCATCTCTACATTAGTCTTCAACTAACTGTGTCTTTTTTTAACTCAATAACATTTTTATTAAGACTAAAATGTGATTCTAAAGCTTGAGGCAATCATTTATTTAAGTATAGAGGTTAGTGTGCAAAAATGGCAAAATGCAAAATATTAGTTTGCTATGTTAACGGCGCTATAAATGTTGTTCATAAAGGATCTCTTCGCTTGGCCATAAAGGATACACCGAGGTTATAGCCCTCTCCGATTTCTTTTTTCATTTTATGGGCCAACATAATAGTGTAGAAATTGCTAGTGTGCGAATTGCCAGTGTTGAAGCCAGAATAGCTTTTAGGTTTATTCTATTTTAAACCCTGACGTGCGAAGTTGTATAAATAGGATATATGCCTCATTTTATCCAAAAGTTTTTTTTTAAATCGGTATTAGGCAAAAGAAAAAGTCAGTAAGACTTTTTCTTCATTTTATACCATAATACTTTTTAAGGTTTCCCATTAATAATAAGCTTCAGAGCGGTCTTTTAATTAAAATCCTTTATTATGTAAGTACTTATAATGTTTTTGATGCTCATGTGTTTATTTTTATTCTGATTTCGTATATTGACATAAAATATACTGAGTTATTTTTAACGAGATGTTTAGTGTCCGACCAGGAGAGCGTTCAACGAGTTTTTGTGCCTGGAACAATATTTAAAATAAACTTGTTTATGTTACAGTTTTAAGATCAATTCTTAAAACATCCTTCTCTATGTATTACACTTATAGATATTAAAAAAATAACCTTTGTGTAGACGCTTCTAGAAATTGACTTATCATTCATATTCACTGTCGAAAATAGAGAGATACCCACATGTTACTGTGGTTAAAGGATATAATTACATTTGAGACTATTGATTTTACCACTAATGTTTTTGTATAAAATGACCGTTGGTTGAGGGAATGACCGTTAGGTTAGTTGCCTCGCCAACCTGAGACGGAAGCAGCCGTATCCTGACTGGGAGTAGATGTCCGCGTAATCACTCAAATACAGCCTTCGAAACCTGTTCTCTGTAGTTTTATACTGTTATTACTTGCATAAAGTTGAATTCTTAATTGATACATTGATTACAATTACTAATAAAAACTTATTTACTACTCTCTCCTTTTTAAGTTTTTTATTTAGAATCGTTTTTGGTTATAGTATAACGTAATGAATATCTGCACAGATTATTATGGCATATTTTCTACATTTAGGATAAAAATAAATCCTTAACGGGGAAATAATTGTAAAAAAATATATCACCATTCTTTCTCTGGCCGTTAATTTAGAAATCTGTTTGTAACTTTTTATAAGAACTAAATGGAATATATAATATTACGTGTATTTTATGATCACTGTTGTGGCGCATCAATTTGTTTTTGTGGAATTTGATCCTCGCAGCAGATATATATCTAATGGCGATATGCGTACAGAAGCTAATTACATTTCTGGTTTATTTTTTGTTCCTTCTTGTACGTGTTTTTAGATTGCCATCTCGCTCTTGCATACATTAGGTGCGATGTTGGTATCGCGGCGTCATTTGCTAGGGTCCGTCCTCCCCCCTTCTCGCCCCCTTCGGCGGTGCCTTCCCCCGCCACGGTCACTGAGCACTCTGACCTCTTGCTGTGTCTACTTGTAATGTTACATCATTTACACTGCTATCTTTATTGTAAAAGACATGATTCGCAAAATAAAAGTGATGTTATTTTATCTTTAGGCACCTTTTTGGTGTATTATAAAATAGAACATATAGTAATCCAAAGTTAGGATCCCATTAGTGATTAATTTACAATTCTTTTAGTGGCAATATTTGTAAACTTTGTTTAATGTAAATCACTTTGTTGTTTAGATGTTATTCCATTCAATCGCCAATAAATAACGAATGACCTATTTCAACGAGTGACATTGGTTGAATTCTCCATATAAAAGACATCAACGGGAATGTTTCCTGCGAACATGGCACGATTACTTTTAAAATCACAGTTACAATTGGTCTAAATAAGAAAATATTTCCAAGTATACCTTTAAACAGTTTCAAATCTCTTTTTTACATCGACTTCCATTGCAAAAAAATTGTAAAAAACGAAATTGAAAGTATTAATTTTTAATGTATTTTGCAAATTATTTGTAAGACATAAGGAATCGAGTAAAAAAAGCATTATTCCTAAATAAATACACACATTACTCTAAAGGCATTCAATGCCGCCAGATAATTGATTTTTATTACTTTTCTTTCTTACTCGAATGTTCTGTAAGCACTTGAATAGTATAAATTGAAGCAGATAACAGGGTTGACTTATTTATGTTCCTTAAATTTATCAAAAGAAAATTAAAATAAAATATATCTATAAAACAGAAATGTTTATAGTGATTAAATTATTACGATTACAAATTGCAATAAATCTTTGCTTATTATACCTCTGATATCCATATTTATTGTTATTATAGCTTAATTTCAACTAATATCAACAATTTTAGTGTAAAATGATTTATTAAGTAAAAAATAAGTAGGTACCAAATTTCTGTATCTATTTCACTTCTGAACATTGAAAGTGAACCCAAAGAAAATATTAATGCATCGTATTGTAATGTGTTAAAAAAGTAGATAAGTTTTTTAACCGTCTTCTGGTGTGCTTATAAAAATAGGAAGCAAAGAGTTGAGTACAATTGCGCTGACCGTGCACAACAAAAGAATGGGAACTGGGCATTAAACTCAGTGGACGTAGTGAATTTCAAAACAAATGCCTGGGAATTTTTCATTCTATTCTTCTTTAGATATCCCTAGAATTGTAACAAAGCGTTAAGCTCCGCCGCTTATTATGCGAAGAGTAAGCTATTGGCATAATTTGCCCGCGTCAGTAAACGCGATTAATAGAATATATGTAAGTCTTTAGCAAGAGCATAGAAGGTGATTTATTTTAATATAGTTTTTAATTTGAAATAAGCATTTAAATAACAAGTCTTTTACTTTAATAACAAAAATATGAAAACAATTTCTTAAGAAAACATCACGAAGTTTAATCATTTCAAGTTGGATTATTTTAGTATGATGTCAAATATTTTACTAACAAAATATCGTTATATTAAAAAGTAACTTCATAACGATTACTTAATACCAAAGCATCCGCTTGCAACAATATAATAGTTTATTAGTCATGACGTTGGTGGTCCAAGGTAACGATATTTTTTTATCTTCGTTAACATCAAGTCGCCGCATCACCACGCTGTATAAAAACTTTTGGTTTTTCTCGGTTACTGGATGTTTTGTATGAACACGGAGCAATCTAATCGAGGATATACGTAGAATTTAAAAAAATAATAATAGGTTTAATGTAAGAATCAGAAGTGAAAAACTTTTCTGATTTTTATTTCCTGATTTTGTTATTGTTGTCTGTTGCCTATTGCTTTACAGCTACGAATATGTTTTGTTTCTGTGGTTTTAAAATCGTATACAATTGCATTTTCACATAATCTATTGCAAAGAATTGGCAAAGCTTTGAACAGAGTTTGTTAATTTTTAGTTTTTAAGCAAACGTAACTAGTTAACAACTGTAAAATTGTAACCTGTTTGAGTGACTAAAATATAGAGACATTGTTGCGAAATAAAAACGAGAATGCATGATCATGTTGCAAATACGAGTAGGTATTAGATTAAATAGCCTTCAAAGGAATTTGTACAAAATTTCAATAAATATCAACAAACACAACAATATGTATCTTGTTTGATTCAAAATTCAGTCGGTAAGTCACGAGATCCTCCAACTCGGTACGAGTTTGAGATAAAAAAAAGCTAATTATTATGCTATTTAACTTTTCGAGCAGACGGAAATTTGCGTCATCTTATAATTACTGCCAAGTACGTTGTTATGAAGCACACTAAAAGGCTTTGATTTAACACATTTTAAATCAGTTTAATCACATGGAAAAACATTAATTACAGGGAAGATGCTATGCTATGTGCTTAATAATTTTTCTTAATATCAAGTTAATATAGAGATCAGTAATTGACACATAAAGACAAATTTAAAATTGCTAGATTAGCTTGTAGCGGTGGCACATAAGTTCAAGTGTTGTACAATTTTTAACACTATTTGTCTAGTACGTAAACGAGGTTGAACGCTTTTAGCGAGTTTGGATGTGGACACAGACGTGTGTGACACGGTCAGTCGTTTCAGTTGAGTTTATACATTTATATTTACTGTATACATATATGTGTAAGTATATGCATTCGTGTTGGACACTGCGCTGTGGCATCTGCTCAAACAAGCGAGCGTTGAACCCTCGTGATCCATGGCTGATAGGAACTGGTCCTGTCATTACTTGCTTCGTTTAGGAGGCGATAAACCACAAATTTATTGCAAGCCGTGCTAAATGTAAATGGACTCTGCAGTATTATAAATGTCTTATACTATACAAAATCTTCCAGGATAATTAAATGATCAGCGATGTTAAAAATAAATATATTTAAAGTAATTTAGATTGTTGAAACTTTTATTTTGTTAATGTTGTTTTTACTACAAATCCATTTATCTACAGTAAATATTATAGATACCCTAGTAAACTTTATAGAAATTGATAACTCAGATATTCTTTCTTAATAACACTTTTCCCAGTTAGATTTGTAATTTTTAAAACAATTAAATTCGCAGACGTACGCGAGGTCACAAAATAACAACATCCGAGTGATTCAGAACCATCTGTACTCGCTTCATAATTTAATTGTCTTATTAACGTTTTTATAACAAACTCATTTTGTTGGGTAGTTATATTGTAGACGTTTACATCCGTGATTTACTGTACCTTATAGAACACAATTTTGAGAATATTTTATAACTATACAATTCCTACTAAAATACTGAATTGAAAATTGGATATAGTTAATATACATACCACCGTATGATTGGTTAGTAAGAAAATTATTAGTGAATATAAGAAAGAAGTAATTTGTGAACGTTATTACACATGTTACAAAGATTGGATGTGCAAGCACGTATGGGACGCACGCTGTAATAACCTAAAGCGTTTAATTCTCTGCTTATTACCAAAATAAGGCAATTCTGCCTCGAGCCAGATCACGCGTACTTTACTTTATTCTATGAATTTAAAATTATTTGATAAACAATACAATTACAGTCACATTTTATTTCATACAAGGATCTCGAATTTTTCGTATAGTTTGATGTGTGCCTTATTTCTCTATTTATTGTGGAAAATAAAACGTCTAGCATTCGTTTTCCTTTAAATTTTTCCCTTGAGTCATTTGTCGTGTATAAATAATGCTTAGGAATTCTACGAACGTCAATTAACATACACATCAAAGAACTCAACTATGCCTATTTACCAACATTGAGAAAATACACTTAACTATATTTTTCTAAGCGGCGTTGTTTGCAACTTGCGATTATTTAGTACCACGTCCTCTAAGATCATATTAATCAAATCAAATGGTCTCGATATTTCTTGAAACATATAATCAGAACAGGGCAGGAAAATAACGACACAAGTACGAATTGTGTCCAATATGTGGATTACAGCTGTCACTTTTAGGAATTAATGCAAATAAAAAACTTAATATTATACTTATATCTATGTTAAGTAATCGAAGGCGCCTCAACTTTTTTATGTTCCGTGTCATAAACGTTTAGAATGATTCAACATTAGCATAAATCCATGTTTGGCTCAATACGTAGGTTAGTGACAGGCGACAGACACGAAATAGCGGCCGAGGTCCTTCACCCACTCATGCCTGAGTACGTACAGTGCACGTACTGTGCCGTTACCGACGGAACACTTATACAAATACTGCGACACTTGGAACAATACACTGGAAACCTACATTCGATACACACAGAAATGTAAATAGTCAATTTCGAGAAAAAAATTTAATAAGAAAAGTGTGAAAAATTAAATATAACGGCAAGTCTCTTCTAACTTGTAAGAAATATTACATTTTTTTTTGAAAATAATGCATTTATATAATAAATTTGAACGCAACAGGTTTTAATAAAGTTATTATTTCAATAGATTTTTAACATCCAATTATTTCGATACACTGCTATACGTGGAACTAGCAATCATATTTAAATAACCAATAACGAACTAACGAGGCAAAAGCTATATTTCATCGAATGGCTTGTCACCGCTTATAGATAATTCGTAATAAGAAATTCTATAAGGTAATGCCCGGTTACGGGAAATGACAGACCGAGAATAATTTTGTATCACAATTTATCAAATTGTAATTATTTCTGAAGTCTGCAATGAGTCATCGTAGCATCATTAATACAAGGTTAAAAGCGTTTGTCTGCTCGTTATAACGAAGTACGTATTTTATCTAAAGTTACGTGCTTGTTAGTTTTACATTTTTCCAATAGTTTCCCACAATATTTATAACCGTCAGGTAATATTTTTATACACATACATCTCTGCAATGAATAGACAATACGATAACAAGAATAAGCTGCTGGTTGGGTAAATACCGTTTATGCGGTGTTCGGTAGAGTTATTTTAAACTTCAAGCTGAATATCAAGTTGCTTTTAAAATGTTTAGTGATATTTTTCTATTTCATTTGTTAAAACAGACAGAAGGGCTTGTTTTTGTACATTCGTTTCGCAAGAGATTGTTAAACAAATATGATTTTCTAAAAAACAAACATATACGAATTTCAGCAGTTTTGTCATGTAACATTGAATTGTAAGTGTACATTAAAATAAATACATCATCTGATTGAGTACGTTGGGAAGTTATTTATCTTTATCTAGACATAAACAACTTTGGCTAATTCAAAGTCATGTCCTGTTGAGATCATCAAACCACAGCAGTACGTAATTGTTGATTTTAACCTGGAAAATCTATTCGCTTCTTACTGGAAATATACACATTGTACTTAAGGGTAAATATTGTATTAACATACGATACATGTACGTAATTTCTTGCTAAATTTATTGTTTATCGTTAAAATATGTTAAAGGGCGCTGTTGTATGCGATATCTAAGCAATTCTACAGATAACACTCGATGCGTACAGCCTTAGCTGAAGACTCTTAAACCTATTTAAATGCGCGCCCAGCTAGATCGGTAAACAAGGCAATTTAAATATTTTCCTATTGGCTGTTGGCATTCCTTTATAAGCCTTCCATTTATTTTCATACGTGAACAAGAATCTTAACTCTCTAAGAGCAAAATCGTGTTTCTGTTTTTCACATCCGTCGGAAACGTTTATGCATTTGGGAACATTTGGCGGCGGCCTTGAGTCGGCGGATCCCCGAACATAAGCTGAGCAGCGATGATGAAACCAAATGATGTCATACTACACTTATTAAATACGAAGACTTAGATCGTCTAGGTTTATAGTTTCTGTTTACACTACTTCTAATGCGAATACGTGATGTAGCTTAGATCATAAAATCGATATTTATTTTTATTGTTAACCATGAATAAAATGTAAAGTAAACAAGCCTCGCTGTTGTTAACTTAAAAGTACTCTTGATGTTGAGATGATTTATTAAACAACTTCTTTTGTTAAAACTAGGTGCAAAAGAGGAACGATTTGCGTTAAAGTTGCGAGTATTAAATACTGTATACAATACCAGAAGATCAGCTTGCACTTTGATAGTTTGTTTTATTGAATTTTAAAATTGTAGCAGGCTTCCACTGTCTAAAAACATGGTTAACTTGTATGGACAGCATTAAATAATATTACTGTTTTATTAGAAGTGTATCGTAGAGCTTAACATTGAAAGCTCATTGTAATAAGAATAGGCGATGACATCAGTGTGTAAGTTGAAAGTACAAGTAACGCTGGGTCCGCGGACGGAGAAGCCGCCGGGGAGAGGCTGGCGGATGTACATCTCGATTATTATTCTTGTTTAGCCAATGGAACAATGCCGAGGCTGTCCGGTCGCTGATTGCGTGCCGCATGACAATTTCATTCCCTGCGCCTCGCTATTACCTCGCCGCTCGATAATATTATAAATTACAGCTTAATAACGTGAGGTAGAACATCCCGATGATGTTTATTACGGAAAATATTTATAATATATTAAAGTTCTACCTATTACTGAAGCACTGATGTCATGAACTTGAATAGAACTAGAATTATTATTGTAGTTGTTACTCATGTGGTTATTGATTTAATATATTTCTATATGACAACGAACAGTTAACTCTAATTGCGAGTCGTCCGATCATAACACGTTTCATTTCCTGTGTGCTGGCAGTAGCGGCGAGTATGTGACTCCACAGCTTGCGTGAGAATCCATCGTAATCGCGTGTGTCTATATACTCTGTTATAATTATGGAGTAAGGGACTTTACTTGGACTTATCGCGATTAAATTCTCTTCACTAATTATAAATAAACTATGGGGTATTGTTTATTCTCAGATTATAATATTAGTTCAAATAATTACTTAGTACATAAGATATTTAAAAAAAAAGCTTTCTGGTATAAAGCTTTATGGAGATAATTACATCACGTTTCCTAAACTTTAGACCCTACATAGTATGGAAAGGAGATATAAAAACAATATTCTAAGTCTTCTCTGTGGTTTAACGAGAATTACATCATTTTATGTCTTTAATTATAAATAATTATAAAATAAACTAGGCATAATTAACGCTCGAAGTCGTTAAAAGTAATTTATCAAAATACGAGTAAATAAATTGCAAAGATGAAATATATGGAGAAGGACATTCTTTGGAAGAATTCAATGAAAACATTATCAGCAACACGCGGACAGACAAGCGGCGTGAGAATGATTGGTGCGGTGCACAGCAGCAGCCGGAAACGACGGCCGATGAGTGCAGCACGAATTAGTTGCGCATCAATTTACTTCATCTTCTAACATCAATTATAATTATAAAGAATCTTTAATTAGACCATGCTATTAAGTTTATTTTTACAATACTGAATTGTATTGGAAAAATAAGTACTAGTTAATAGAATGTCACAATGAAAATGTAACACATTATCTACCTAGTATCTTTTAAAAAACATAGAAATTGACACATATATACATTAAATATAAAACCTGTTAAAAAAACTATTTGCAAATTATCTTACAAATAAAAATTTTTCTCGAAAACCAAAAATAACTACGAAGATGTAACATTGAAAGCAAGTTAAAATGGAGTAAGTAAAATATATTTATTAATATTAGATCATGGCTGTATTTTGTGGTTAAATTTGATGTTAATACATTTTTATAAAAACTAAAAAGTGCTAATTTAATGTTCCTTAAAGATAATATGCATGTATAAAGATAACAAACGTTATATGGGTCTATTGTGATGTTGAATGCGGGTACGACCTTAGTTTTGTTTTCGCTGTAAAGACTTATTGTGTGTTTTGACTCGTGTGACTTGTGACTTGGGCGACAACCTTGAATGTTTACCTCGCCTCTACTGCTAATGAACAAGGAATTAATATTGCATCACCACAACTTGTCTATATTTATGCAAAGATATTTATTTTTATTCTTGTTCCACTGGGTACACAAGATGGCGTGACAGTTCAACTATTTCATAGAATTTGTCGCAAACTTCATCATTTGCGGTTGCATGCACACATGACATGACTTAATGGTACTACTTTAAAAGCAAAAAATAAAACATTTTTATGAATATTTGTCCATTGACCATTCTATGTTAGCTTGTGACACGATTCGAACCCACGTTCTTACGCCTCCCCCACTCCTAACCCTTAAACAATAAGCTATTAAGCTACAATGTCGGTTGGGTGCTGGTTATGAAATAAAAAGCGAACATTGACGCATTTACTAAAGATTTACATGTCCTGTATTTAGTTATAGAATAAACGATGAGCAAATAAATTCGTGTCGTCTTTAATCTTATTGATCGGACGGTCGTTCTCGTTTTAGTCGTTACCGGTTCGTCCATTGGTTGCGTAAGCATGATTTCGACAGATCGACCGACGGATATAGCACGGGGCCGCTCTTTCGTAGCCAACACCTACATTGTTTGAACAAGACTACCTGCGCACACGACACGCGCTAAATGTTTAAACAAACGGACCGCAGAAAAAGAACTCGTACTAAACTCACCTCTCCTTATCACTCAAAACTAAACTCGCGATACCATCTTGCAGTCGGATTTTTTTATGTCATAAAGTTCACTGGCCAAGGTTTGACTTTTTGTATTGTTAATACAGGTTCTGAAGTCGCCTCGAACTGCGATTTCGATATTATTATATAGACATCAAGATGTCATGTTTTTGTGAAGTAAAGTCAAAATAAATAAATAAAAAATCTAATTGGTTTTATTTCTTATTGCTTTAATCCTCCCACATACTCTTTATATCAGCTAGAGGTCTTCAGTACTTAGGCAAGGTATTCGTTTGAAAATAGCATTTGATTTCTTGTTATAAAGTATAACTGCATTTAGGTGCTAAAGTTTTTTTTAAACTACTGATATCGATTTATAAAGGTGATACTTTAGAAATAAAAAATATAATACATCACTAAGTACAAATGGCGCCAGGTTGTGGAAAATGTGATAAAACATCATTAAGAGTTAGCACGTTGTAGTTATCTGTGCAAATAGCACTTGACAACATGTTTTCTTGGTGTCGTGCAAAACATAACTGTAAAAAATATCTGCGGACCAACATTATCTAACATGGTTTACGCAACGTTGTGTTTAAAATGTAAACTTTGTTCTTGTTTTTACATGATTTTCGTAAAGCAACTTTAACAAAAAGTGTAATGTATGATTAGTAGCATGTATCCTTGAATGTTAAATTACGAATAAATAGGGAAAAAGAAAATGTATTTGAATAACGTGATTCACACAGGTAGCGATGATAATGTCGATGTTTATTCAGCACTTTACTGATGTCTTGGTACTTAAGCATTGTTATACTACTCTTAGCCGAAGAGCCTGCATCCGTAGACCTATAGGATCTTAAAGAATCTTGATGATGCTAAGATCGTGCATTAATGTTTTTTTTACATTGTTAAAGGCGTAAGTGGTTTTATTAGACACCATCTGTAAGTTTGTTTTCGTTATTTGGTGACATTGCTTCGACGTAGATATGAATAAATTTTAATTTAAAGAATTAATTTTCCGCGTATTTAGATTAGAGTCGGTCAAGTATTGAATCACGTCTGAGTCGAGGTCCTCGCTGATGTCATCCTTTCGCAAACCTACCCACATTACTATTTAATTAGGCGCGATTTTTTGACATTCGACATTCAAATTACCGCACGGATTATTCACTGTATGAGTTTTTTATATCGTGGATATAATTTTATCACACTCTAATAACGTCTTTAATCGTAAAATATTTTGCATATTCTAAGTGAAGAAAATTTTTGTTATCTTGGCACTGATGTAAAGATATTCACGCTTTTGAGCAAGTTATTTTTTAGATTAGGTTAGCATGTTATTATCATAAAGAATCTTGTTTAAATGAATTGAACACAGGTCAGTAAAATATAGTTTTTTGATGATTCTTGACGTCAGAAGACCTCGAACTGAGGTACTTGTGTGTGTCATTGTAATGTAATAGAAACGAGAGAGGCGTGTCAGGACCACTCCAAATGTAGGTCCGTGTTTCTGCCTACCACTCTGGGTTATGTTGTTGACTTTTCTCTAGCTATCAAATCACATGGGCATTATCTTTCGAAATCAACGTTCAACATCAATAAATGCAGCATCAAATAGATAAAAATTCAAATAATAATCAATTCATTGTGATGGAAAAATCTTTAATGTTGTTAAAGGTGATTTCTGCAATAACGATTTGAAATTGAAACTCGTTATCGTAAAAAATAAAGGACATAAACTGAGGACGTCTAGAAGCGCTGACATTTAACACATCACTGACATTTTAAAATGTATTACGAACATTTACATTTTTCTTTGTAAGCGGTGATTTAATATCGAGTATGATGCTATCGCCGATGATTATATTGTTGCAACTAAATTCTTATTGTTATTACTTAAAAATCGCATTTTATTAGAGATGCAAATTTCATTAATTTAAATTTAGCTCGCTCTTGTCTTATAATTTCTGTATTCATCGGGGAAAAAAATATAGATTCCTTTCGTATCGTTGTGACGAGCCTTTGCAAGGTCGTTTTCGCTCAACAATTGGATGGACGACGGTTTTTCCAATGTTTATTTCTGAACATCTTTATACGTTTCTATGCATTTTAAGTTACTGATGCCTTTTAAAGAATCTGCTTTTTTAATTCTAGAATGACGTGCGCAAATATTAAGGCAAAGACAACCAATTCCGCGCTTTCTTACTTTTTGTTAAATAGTTTAGATAGACTTAGAAAGACATAGACTGGTTTAATGATTTGGAAAAAAAGAAAAAAAGACGGGCTTGAATTAACCTTTGAACACAGAATCTTTATTTCGAGTTTGAGTCTCTTAGTGTTGAATTTTAAAACTTAATCTACTTTTAACGGGAGTTATTGAACTTTTCTGAGTACAGCAGTAAGATTAAAATTATTATTAGTTGTTTTTTAAATTGAAATTTCCTTAAAGGTTTGAAACATAGTCATAGTTAATTATCGATCAAAGATATTTTTCATTCACCCACACAACCATTAGTAAGCACTCTGAGGATAGCTGATGAATGATTTTATCTTTTGAATGCTCGTAATGTAAAGAAAAATTAAAAAAATAAATTGTGTGTTGTTCATAAAAGGCATGCTAGGTATTCATTTCGTTTTATACTTTAGGATTTTAAAACAAGAAGTTTAAAACGATGATCTGAGAGTTGGAAATGGAAGTTTTATTTGTTTGTTTTCGCCGACACTAGTCGGTATATCTTTGTGAATTTTTAACCAACCTATTCGCCCACTATGACTTGATTAATATTTGATCTCTTGGTCATCTGCGCTTAATGTATTTCTTAATTATTCATCAATAAATTTTAATGTGTTATCAAATATTTGTGAAATCTTTAAAAATTGAGTTTCTAATTTGCATATTTCCGAGTTAAAGTTTCTCTATTAGAGTCTATATATCTATATCCATAATAACACAAATAAAGAATAACGATCAAGAGAGAAGTTGATTTATTTTAATTCAGTCTAGTAAAAGACAGTAAAATATTCACAGTTTAACTCTGATGAGTCCATTTAAAAGTTACGAGCAAATTACAGAACCCTATAATACAACATCGTTAAAATATCAAACGCATTCTTCAAAGCTTTCATAAACATAGCTAAAGATAAATAATGTAAGGGTATAAAAGCAATAAGTAGCATGATTGAATCGATTCCTTTCATAAGGTCTATTAATTAGCCGGTGACTACGTTATTCCGATCGATTGAGTGCGGTGCAACCGACAGGGCAGCGAGGCATAAATTATCGCAGGCCGGTCACGGACAAGCACGTCACAGTGGACCCAGACGACGGTGCTGTCGGCTCCGTCCGCGCTGTCGGCTCTGTCGGCTCCCCGGCGAGCTTGTCTAGCGCGCCCATTAGGGCATTTACCTCGCTTTGTGAATGCCAAAAAGAGAAACACCTCCTTAGTGGCTGTATCAAAGTACGTTCTACCCTATTTGTAAGTTTTGTATTTATAACTAGCTGTGCTTGAAATATACAAACTTTAATTCATTTATATCACTTGAAGAATAAAGTTTCAAGTTATTTGTACAAAAAATCAACTCTTATTAATAATGTATCTTTTAGTTAAAATTAACTTACATTATAATATATGCAATAATAATGTTTCGTTATAATTGTGTAAACACTTATCTTGGCGGCAAACAAAGAAGTTTAGTGCGGCGCTCTTCAGGAAGTATACAAGTAAATTATGTACTTGTTCCATTATTAGTATCATCTAATAGTTTGGCTGCATATAATTATGTTTATCATGATAAGTAACTTGTGATTGTTTAAGTTCGTCTTTCTTATGGGTAAATATTTCCGAACTCTTGGCAACTATTCTCGTTAAACTTATAATGTGTTCTTAAACGTATAAAATTAACATTGTATCAAGAAATTATAGATATTAAAAAAAACAATCTAACATCATTTGTTTACATGGAATAAAATTGTATATTATTTCGAAACTTGATATTTGAACCCTAGAGTATCGATCGATTGGATTTATAAAGACGTCTCTGTGCATTAATAAAAAACTAATATAATAATATCAAAGATATATTAAAGATCTGGCATAATGTTAACGAAGAAATTTTACAGATTGTGATTGAGTTCTTTATTTTTAACACTAAGTTGCATAATAAAAAATAAATAAGAATATAGCTTATTGATATCAATTGTAACAGAAAGTCAAACACAGTTGCCGACTATCATTATATGTTGACGACAATTCATGACGTGTACGCTTGTCACCAAGATTTTTGATTGATGTCCCTTTGGATTTAACCTTTATAACGGTTCTGCTTTTACTGATGAGAGCAAAAAGGTCAAACAGCGATTTTTTTAACGAAAAACATCGCTTGTTATTTAAAAAATCTTTAAAGATTATCTCTCTTGTTATGTCTTTCTTAATTTTTATCAAAAAATAATTAAATCTCAACAAATATAACCAACTAGCTGTTCCCGTGCGGCTTCATCTGCATGGAATTATGAAAATTTTATTTTATTGTTTACATTTGTCAAATTATCAATAGCAAATGACATGACATGACAAACCTTGGCAATTATGGTCTCTTTCCCACATTAGGGTTATTAATATTTACGCCCTAAGTTTAATAGAGTGAAAATATATAGCCTAAAGCGTGACGTAAGTGTAGGGTTTTTTATTGGAACAAGAATTATTCCAAAATATGTTGTAGTTGCTGACATCTTAGGCAACAAAGGAGTTTGTGTTTACGCTTTATTATAATAGTAATAGATATATACAGTTAACTTTAATATTTCATTTTAGGGGTCGCGACATTTCCTTATCAAAATACCGGTGTGAATATATTGTTTATCCTTTCTAATGTTAAAGATCATACAAGTCTTTATTATTTAATGGATTTAAAAATTTGATACTTTTAATATAAATATATTCTTAATGTACTGTGATCTTACTTTTTATTGGTATAATAATAGAACCATTTTCTCTATTTTTACGTTTTTCGACCTTTTTTGTACAGTGCGTACACTTTATCATGTAAAATTTCACGACTACCTGACTACATTACGGTGGACAACGAAAATGAAGTCACCTGGCTAGTTCCATACATTGCTATTAGACGGAGTAATTTATTAGATTGGGCCCCCACCTTTGACTAAACTATCGCACAACAGTTGTGTGATTGTCGATTGTTTCACAGCCCAGTCAATAGTTTAGTTGCACAATTATAAATCGAGTAGTGTCCGCACGTCCATATAAGCTTATAGGAATCAAAGCGAGACTAAACGACTATGCGATAGTTTAGTTTCAGGTGTGCATTCTTAAGTCGAAACATATAATAAAGACATATAATAAAGATTAAGTTACGCCAGAAAATACACAAATTAGTATTTTAAATAATATATTAAACTCAAAGGTCAAGAAAATAATAAAAAAATGTTTCACTTACATGAAGCTATTTGTAAAGAATTCTCGCTATGTATTTTTTAAACTGCACCTTATTAAGAGTTGAATTAATTCTCAGGGATAACGACGCAACTGTATTTATTCAGCCTTGTCAAGGATGGATGCGGCTAATTATAGACTGCGGGTGCACTCTACACTCGGATAATGACCTTATTTTATAAAAAGATTAAGGGCTGTACACGGACAGCTTTGAGAAGTCTACAGCAATCTTTAAACAGTCGTTTACAATTTCCAGAATCTTAAAATTAGACTTATAATTATATCTAATCTATTTAAGTTAAATCCAATGAAATCTGGATATGCTCAGTTTGTAATGTTTTAGCAGCGGATCGCTTGGTATCGAATGATCCGACGCCCATTAACATCCCCTAAGTCGTAACTGTTTGGAAATACCGCTCAGGACAGAGTATTCCACAACGCGGTAAGAAGGTACGTGAAAACCTCGTCGTCGTGTGTGATCTTATTACGACTTTTTAAGTTATAGAGTACAAAATTGTCACTTTTCTAAAATTCTTATACTTCTTTTATTTGTGGGTTTTGATCCAGTTTATGAGAATTATAGCATTATATAAAAGACATTACGAAATGTTTATCAACAAGTCTAGAACTGGTCTATGTAATATTTACTTAATATATGCAACTAAGTCAAAGAATCAAGTATTGTTGCATAAGAGGTTTTTAGATAAGTATATTTTGTATTAAGAATCGTAAATACAACTGAGTTATTTGAAATAAACAATATTAGAAAGATAATTAACATCTCTATAATGTTTACGTGCTTAATGACAAAATAGATATCTTTAGGCTTATGAAATAAAAGCTAATACGCCTTTTTAAATTTACATGTGTTTAATTTATTGTAAATACAACAGAATGTTATTAATATTAGACTTTATAAAATAGTAATTTATAATAATAATTCAAAGCAAGTGCTCTGTATTAAGATTCTGTAACGCTCGCGGCTCCCGACGTGAATGTGGTGTAGACAGAAATTAATTTAATGTTCTAGGATGCTATTCCATGCTATACAAATCTACAACCACCAATCGCCATGACGGTTCAATGTGGTTCCAGTGGTTACTTTAATGAAAACAGGTTAGTTTCCACTTCCAAACAACCTTAACAGAACACGCTGGTGACAGTGAAAAGACAAGATTTGGTAAAAGTACTTGTCTATTGATTCTGCTTAAGCAGTGTAAACACAGGGCAAAATTGTAAAAAATATGTTTCAATCTTTGATATAAAAATAATGATTGGGTTCCTGAAGTTTCCGTTTATTTTATGATTACCCAGTGATTTTTTAGTGTTAGGTAGACCTAAGTATCAACTGAGTAAAACTCAAGTTACGTAGTCCGGAATCGCATCTAAAGAAATTATTGAACCGAAAACGCTAACGGATGGTTAATTGTAGGTGGGAAGCCGGCTATAAATGCGATTAAAGTAGGTATAGGTATACAAATATTAATGTAAAATTAAGTTTTGTTTCTAAATGTCAAATAATTAGCTTTAAATGTTTACATTATATTGAAAATTAATAAATAATGAGTAGTCTGCTAATATATTCGGTTCTCGTCAAACACCCGACGAATAATAAGTAAAACCAGTCGAATGAGTGACATCATCTTCCTGTGCCGTCGCCTCTGAGGCCGTGTCCTTTGCAACTTGTGTTACGTATTGACAATAATTTACTGTTATTACATATTAACGAATATTAGATATCTATTACTATGGAGATATTGACTGGCAAGAAAGCAAGATAGTGAGAGTATCCATCAAAGTATTAAGTTTATAATTATGTAAAGGTTACCTCGAAATAGAACATGCAAGTGTGTACTATGGTATTTCATTTATTTCTAAAAACAATGCCTACTAATTAATATAAATAAATAAATGACTCAAAGTATGTAATGTATTTGTAACGCATGTACACAATTTAATTGATTTAACCTTCGTTATAATTGTAACTGTTTAATGTGAGAAATTAGACCAAAACAATGCAACTTCAAGATGAAACAAGATTGCAAAAACAACGAAATTTTTATTCAATTATACAAATGCATGTATTCACAGAAAAAAAAATGTTTTGATATATCAATGCCAGGATCTCGAAGCGCTGGTCAAATAACTCGAGTAAGGCGCGCATCATCAGTGATTATAAAAGTTGCAGTAATTTTATTGCAACGAGATGCAGTGGGAACCGGTTAGTTTTTTATTACGCAATTTGAAAGGAATTTTACCAGCAAATAAAAAAGTTTAAATATGTACCATTTATACGGTCCTGGAAACACACCTAATTTGGTTGGTGATATTGTTTTTAGATAGACTTTTATCGTAAGTGGCGCTTGCCAACAATGGCGTGGCCGGTTGTAGCGCGGTGTCCTTGCCATCTAGATGTTGTCCGCTGCGCTGTGTGGACCAACAAGATGGCGGGTCGGGATAGGGAGTTGCGCGGGGCGTCCGGGGCGGCCGGGACAGGTCCGGTGGCGCACATCGCCTGGCCCTGACTTGGAGCTCTATTTTTAGCGCTGTGTCACCGTTCGCTCGCCGTCCAAGCACCGAGCTGCGCGCCGTCAAGCGAATAAACGCAAACAACTTTGCTGTAAAAGAGCCCATCTTGAAATATGAGGTACTGCAACATATTACCCCATTGTTCGTGCGATGTATGCTCGTAGCCGCGGTGCTCTACCTTCAGGCGAATAATTACTTTTTACATTGTAACTTTTATAAATAAAGGTCTTCTTATACCTTATTCAATGTGCGATTTTTACATGTGTCTTTTTATATAAATTAAATAAATTTTGCGTATATGACCACTTTTTATTTACATAGCCCGTATTATTCCTTAAATCAGATGCAGAAGGGAATTGTTTGTAGTAAGTATAATATTGACTAATTAAACGCATATAGAGGCGGGTAAGAAAAGTGAATTATTTAGATCGGCTTTAAGTTTGCCATCAAACATTGCCCAAATAAGTTGTAGTAAACTTGTCTTAAGTGGAATTACGGTGATACATGTCAAACATAACTTAAATAATTTTTATTGTAGAGTTGGTACTCTCGAGTACATCTTCATATTGTGTATGGTTCGTGCTGTTCAAAGTTTCAGAGATAGCACGTAACAAGCTTATTTTGATGATTCAGATCACGGCAGTAGTCCTATGTAACAGTAAGCGAGTCGTCATGATGTCATTGGTATGCGCTAAGTACTGTCCAACGCACATATACCTCGCGCCCCGCACCGTATGACGTACGTTATGTAAGTAGGTAACTCCACCTGTAATTATTACAAGAAATTCATTTTAAAAGTCCATTAAGCTCTTATTTCTTTATAACTTTAACTTATATATTACTTACCCTAGTTTTATCCGAGTAAGAAGTACAGATATTGATAGAGAAGGTAAAGGTAATTCACTTAATTTATATTTAGGCTAGAAGACGTTAATTTTTTGAAATACCAAAATATAAGCCTGTTAGCGTACTGTGTGGTGCTGCTATCCGAGTTTTAGTTGCCATGCACCGGTTTTGCATATCTTGATACATAACAGTTTGCAAACTAAATTTGGTTATGTTAAAAACAATTTTTTATATAAAAATAGAGAAATGTTTATAATGAAATAAATCATAACTTAAGTCATATTATAAATGCAAATATTCTAAGTTATTTGCGCTTTCAAGAGATCTATATTAAAGATGAGTGGCTACGTTTTTACAGAAGATGTTTATAAACCTGTCGAAGTAACGGACGATATCCATATGTGAGTATGATGAACACTTATAGTACTTAGGACACGTTATATAAAAATAAAGAAATAAAGTTGTCACTTAACGTTGTAATCGTGCCCTTACCGTTACTAACATCAATGACAAAGATAAGCCACGGCAACGAACACATTTGGCCTATTTGAATTACAACGATTTTTTTACAACCATAGCGGAGTTGTTAGTGAAACTTATAACTGTATTGTACGTAGATACTGTATGACGGTATACTGTTTTTTCTAGTCATGTTGTAATTATAACTTTCGTTTAGCAGCCCACACGAGTAACGATTCTAGATGTCAAATGGTGTTGGCAGTGAAATAGCATCGAGTGTTGCCCACGCGGACTTCGTCAGAAGGACTCTGCCCACACCACAACGTTACGTAATTTTGTAATAACTTGTGCAATTTATGGACAATCAATTGACTTTCAAAATTAAGTGTTATTTCAATTGAAATTAGTCGACACAATTTTCAAGAAAACTGTTATTTTTGCTTTTCTTATATCTTTTTATGTATGAAAATACTGTAATTTTACGTGTATAAATTATCTCTACTTTTTCTTAACACTTGATCAATGTATATTTCGGTAACTAAAATTAAACTTTTCCTGTATGTATCGGGATCTTACAAAAACAAATTTAAAATAAAATGTAGGCGTAGATTGTCTCATAACTCTCTGACTAGCATTTACAATTAAGCATTTTGCTTAGTTTAAATTCTGTTAAAGTCAAAGTCAATAAACAAGTTTCCTATTTCCACACCTCCTCAAGTAAAATGATTCACAACTTACTTCTTGTTTCCATATTGTGTTCAAAGTGTTGTATATAATACATTATATATACCGGTTAATATTTACCGCAGACAGCGAGTATATGTGAAGTCGATCGCCTTGATATTTGGATGTTATTTCAATTTAAAATGTCACGTTGTGTCAGCGGGGCTGAGCTGCACACATCTCTCGCATTCACGTCGTGTTGCGACTTGCGACACGCGGAGAAAGTTGCAAAGCGATCTGGCGAAATCACACCCACAACCTCTTTGCCAAAACTTCGAGACAACCTCTCTGGTACAATGTCTTAAGAGGAACGATAAGTAAAAGTTGTTTTCGCATTATGTTCAATGTCCTACAAATGTAACGTGCAGTTTCCAACGCGTAATGATACAACAAAATCAATAAAATGTTAATTACATACTGATATATCAACATACTGAAAACCGACGATTTATGGTTAATATTATTTCTCATTTAGTGAAAACATTAACAAAGATATTATCCTTGTATCAACTAAATGATAAGTCGTAACTTAAATTATTATAAAGTGTTACGTGTGCTAAGCAATGGCAGAGTTGCGTGATGGCTGCGATTGTGGTGTGAGCCGACCGTGACACTGCGTAGGTCACGATAATGACTCGCATATGAACTAACACGGAGTTTCGGTGTGCGACGTTTCGTGGTTAGCACTCGCCCTCCCGTGTAACACCGTGACCGTTATCCGGTCACCGCTACAATGCACACGACTCTATAGTTATTTCGCACCTTGGTATATTACTGCTTAAGTTACACTGCCAAGTTCACTGATAAGAGAATTAAAATAGAAACAAATACAGCATACATACAATGATCGCGCTTGTCAAATTAGTGCTGCAACGGCTGGAATCAATACAGTGGTGAAATAGGTGGTCGATGGTCATTGATGACGGTCGTAACCGTTTTTCTTCAATTGTTTTTTAAAATGTGGGTCAAAAATAACGACATGAAAGTGATCTCCTAATTTATGATTACATTCTTATCATCAGCGAAAAAATTATGAACATCTTATACTATACATAAAATGTACAGTTTATCCGAAGCTGTAATGTGGAATTGTAGGTTAATATTTTTTGCTATAAGAACAAAAATTTCCATAAATATGGTGCATCTACTGAAAGTTACATTTACGCTTACTGATTGATAATTAAAAACTTACTACTAAACTACGAAATATTATGTTTTTAAAACATAGTAGTTATAATTAACATTAGCATAAGAAAAACGGAAAAAAAAATCGCCGTTATAGAATAGTGACAATTTTACGGCACGCGTTGATGTCTTAAATATAGAACAGGGAGCGGAGGTTAAGTTCAAGGATTTTTAGTAAAATTTTACGATACAAATCAACTTAAATACCGTTTTCTTACACAAACAACTAGTTATCATTAATGATGGTTTTGTAATGTACTAAATTTGTGGTAGATAATAAACTTAAAATATTGTTATAATTGCTATTTTGATAACACTGTTAATTATTAATGAGTTAAACTGTGATTTTAAAACAGTTTTGAAATAAACAAGATTGACCGTTGTTTATATAATTATACAAGTCATCATAACTGACAATTTTTCGAGTACAATTCGGTTTTTAAGTATAGATATCATCATCAACTTGCTCTTATCCCTTATGAAGGGTTGGCACAGTATGTGCTGCTCTTCCATACATCTCTATCAGCTGTCTTATCTGAATCAAGTATAGATATATAATTGGAAATTATTAATCCTCTAAGCGTTAATATGTATAGCCGATACCGGACATGCAAAAGCTCTATGATCGGGGAGGTGCGTCAGAGGGCGAGGCTTTGCGGGCACTGGCCGCGGCGGCGCGCGGGGCAGGCTTGGGGCTGTGGGGAGCTGCGGGGGCTGCGCGGGGCGTCGGGGAGGCGCGTGCACCGCAGCCTGCGAGCGCACTGCGCGCAGTCACAGTTCGGCCATCTATCTGGTCGTGCGTGCTAACACGACCGGCTTCGTCGCTACCCCACCTGTCGAGTGCCCGTTAAATGAACGGTTTGCTCCTAGTTTTGGAGTAGGTGAAGTGCTGTGATAGTGTGATTTTAGTCATACAATCGTATTGTGTATCACTAGAAAATTCGACTGTCGAAGGCGCGTTGCGAATTCCTCGGTGTAGTCTAACGGCTGTTCGCCTGACGGCGAGGGAAGGCGGATCGCTTCTACCGGGAGGAATGAGCCCCGTACACCACCGCTCCCGCACTCACCGATGATCTCAAGGTTGGTATCTGTGAGCTGCCGCCACTCCGCTGCGTCCGCGACTGCGCCCGCGCCGCGTGTCGTAACTTCTCACGGCACGACCCCTTCGACTGCACTCTACGCTCTATTCTGATCTCATTTAACATACATTCATTTCTTACAATAAAACTATACATTTCTAAATATTCGTAACCATAGTTATTTAGCTTACTACATTCTAATTTTCCTGTTACACATATTAAATTGATAATATTCTTATTGGATTTATCATTAATGTCAAGATTAAAACTTAGAACAATTTTGTTATTGAATCCAACAATTCTTAAGTAAAAATTTGTAAAACTTGTTAGTTAAATCTTTTCTGTTTACACTTTTTATTGGAAAACTATTTACGCACACTCACTTCAACAACTAGATGGCGTTAAACACTTTGCTTATGTAAGCCGGACCAGATACTTGTTACCATATACAGATTAACTATTTCGAAGTATTCTAAGGCAGCATCCGACGTCCATATTTGGTTTAAATTGTTAGGTATTCAATTAATTACGTAATTCACTTTATTTTTGAGTTTGATGACATACAAAAATTATGATTAAATTAACGAAGTAGGGATTTACAAACTATCTAAGTCAGTAAGAAAATACACAAAATTAAATCTATGTTTGTTGTACTAACTAAAAGTTTTTGTACTTTGGAAAAATAATTTGAAAGCCTGCTATTTAATTAAAAATTAATGGTTTATTTCTTTAATTGAAAGTTGTATACCAATAAACTATGCGATTTAAAATTTGTATATATGATTAAGATAAAATTCATATGTCATATCATAGATTACATTTTGTGTATTCTCTTACAGACTTAGATAGTTTGTAAATTCCTACTTCACTAATTTCTAAAGGAAAATAAATCTTTAAACAATAGACGAATTAGATGTATTGTGTGAAGTAGACTTTCACCTCTTTATTGGCATGAAAGAAAAATTACTTTTGCTAATTCTATATTTAGCTTCGCTTTTGTAAATAATAACACTTGTTAACATTAACACAAGAAGCAAGTATTTCTTTGATCCTGGCGAGAGGACAGGCGACATCTTTATATGTCTGCATTAGCATACTTCGTGCGGTGCATCTTTAAAAAGTAGTCTTTGTGTAAAGAATGAGTAAGAGAAACAACAATACATACCCGAGTAATGTATTCTTAAAGCATCTTTGATGTAGAAATGTCTGTTTCAACATATTTTCTTAAACAAGCGTATAAGATATCCGGGTATAGGTGAAGCTTTGCCAAGTCAATCTTTAACTGTATAAATAAACTTGTTAGCTGTTCCCGTGCAATTTCATCAGCATAAAATTATTTTATTGTTTACATGTGTCAAATTGTCAATTGCAAATGTCAAAATGATATGACATTATGACAGCCTTGCTTCCTTGATGTTGGCAGCAAATTATGGTCGTCTCTTTCCCACATTAGGCATTTTATCTAAAATATTTACCCCCTAAGTTTAATGGCGTGAAAATATATATCCTAAAGCGTGACGCAAGTGTAGGGCTTTTTATTAAAAAAATAATTATTCAAAAATATGCAACAAAGAAGTGTGTGGTTACGCTTTATTATAATAGTATAGATGAAACAATTTAAGTAGGAACATTTATTTAAATAGTTTGATAAGTGTATTATAAGCTGTAATATTTAGGTACTGTATATGTTTTGGTATGACTTCTACACTATTCTTGTAATCAAGTTTCACTTAAACTCAAGATGACTTGATTTCAAATTCTATCCACACTTGTATTTGGCAATCCACAATTGTGATTTTCCTTCCACTGACCTTACCTGTATATCTCTTACGATGTTTAAATACATAAAAGAATTGATATCAAGAAAATATCGCATTTGATCAGTGGAAATGATGATCATTTAAGTTTTTGAATTTACCTTAAGCCCTTGTCGTTTAAAGGCATGAAACTCGACAAGAGAAAAAGAATAAAAAAGTAATTAGAAACTAAATCGTAAACGACCGTCTCTAGTAAAACAATGATATCTTCACAGTACACCTTTAGTATAACAGTAAACGGCTGCTAAGTTTCATGGTTGGTGAAGTTAACGGGAGACCCAATTACTGGTGATGAGACATTCCATATTAGTTCACACAACTACGTTCACAACACAACTGGGCTAAGGAAGGCTCGGTAGTTTTAGGTAATTAGTAGGTATGTTTACAAGACAATAGTTTTTGAAAAGTAAAAACTTGATAATCAAGTACATTTATGAATTAAAAGTCAAAAAGTAAATCTTATTACAACAAATCTTATTATATATAAAAAAATAATATAACGATATAGCTTCGTTAAACGAACTACAATCGAAATTGGTTGTAATAAAACTATGAATTTAGATTCAAGGGAATTACAACATTCCTTCGTTTTACGGCAAATATATTAGAATATGGGTTAGTATACGTCCATATATCTTTATAATTTTCTTCTAATTTAAATTCTTTAGCTTACTTATTTGAGTCATAACCAACTGTATCTAAAGTAACAAGTTTTATGATGTTAATTTACATATTTTTAATTATTCTAACAACCGGTTTAAAGTTCTATTCATAAGTAAGTTTCGTGTTTGAATTGAATTCGCGAATATTCACCGTAGACGTTTATTACTTATTTTTAAATATAAATAGTGTAATGGCATCAACACTACATGTATCAACTTCTAAAGTATCAAGTTACTAGTAAGATTTTATTTATTTAGTTACAATAAGGTAGAGTTTGAGATTGTGCTACAAAATGGTCAAACCAAGAAATGTATACCTCAAGGCTTCTTTGTTCTCAACGCAATCTATTCCCACAAAGCGGTTAATTGTAATTGTAATCAACAACTGATCAAAAAGGTTTTCCTTCAGCATTTCGACACAGACATTATCTCACCGCACGCTGAGACTTGATCAATTAAATACAATTTATGCTGTACTTTTAATAGGAATGTTTAATAAAAGATTTTGCAATAAAATTGATTTGCAAAAGTGCCAAGCACCAAAAGCCTAATGGTTTGGGGTACCCACTACCGATCTTGCGGGTCGATGATTCGAATCCTGGCCTAGAGCTTAGTTGGAATGGTTAAACGAAATATTAGTAAATCAACAAAAATCTACTAACATATTTATAAAAAAAAATAGTAAGTCCCACCTTGTTCCTAAAGCTCATTATTATTACAGTTTTCAAGTACTGTTTAATAACTATTAATGTTGGAAAACTTTTCTTACGGTAGTCAATGTTAATTTGAATCATAAGAACTTGAACTTCCGACATACTTGCATACATATGCATAACTGTTTAAATTTCGAGATACAAATACGAGTATATAAATGAAAGTTGAAATCTACAATTATTTAATGGTTGAGAAACCAACCTTGTAGTCGTCGTAGTTCAACTATTACTACCATATCCTAGCAAAAACTTGCAGTTTATTCGGCATGGATAGAATAATTGAAAAATCTGCATTTTGACGCAAAACAGTAAAAAAAAAGATTCGTATCCACTGGGTTCGGCAACATATGGCACAGAATGATATGCCATTGGGTACACCTGTCACGGACTGTGGGCGCCCAAGCCGGCGGACGGCCACCGCGCCGTTATGTCATTCCATACCACTATAATAATAAAAGACATACCATATTCTAACAGATGATTCATGTACCGTACGTTATATTGTGCACATACTTGCTTTGATTAAGTCTACATAATGCTATATCAATTTAAAAAAGTACTAAAAAAGTTGGCAGTACTTTTATGACATATGTTTAATTTGAAAATAATGGTGTGCGAAATATTTATATAAGATTTAAAAAAGTTTGATTAATTTGTCCCTCGGCTTTAAAGCACAACCTTACGTTAGCGGTCTGACGTGTTTGCTACCAATGTTCCGCAAGTGACAACCTTGATTTTTACTGTTGTTTTTGTTTTGTTTTCATATAATAAACTATACTATGTATTCTATAAACGTATAATCAGGGTTAACTCACACAACTTGTTTCATTTATTATTTACCGAGTTAATAAAATTACCATTCACTTGGTAAATGAAAGTGCAATAAATGTTTGGAATTTTTTAGTCCGAGCTGTTCACAGCAAGCGTGACGGTTTGCCTTCACACAAGACATTGGCTCTTCAATAAAACTCAATTATCGTTAGTAATTTGTGATAAAGAGGATCGATTAAACAATCAAATATTTCAAACAACGTTTTTAGTTATACACATAATTACCGTCACGCATGCCGCCTAATTACATATTTGTGGTTCTTGGTTTTAATTTATAATACGTCAAACATATCAAGTAAATGATCACTCATTTTAAATTCTACCTTGCATTTTTTAATTAAATTTAATTTGCAGTTCTGTATGTTGATGTAATTCCCTCATTAGATTTTGATACTGAATGTAAAATTTTGTGCCACAAATGTTTTAAGTCTGGAATAATTAATTTTTATGTCTATGTTACTTTTTTTGTAGAAAATGAGATAATCTGAACTAAACAATTTTTACGTTAAAACTTCTCATTTTGAAAAGATTTATCTTAATTTTTTTGGTCTAATGTAATACATATTTAAAATATGAAATGAAAACATATTTATTTTTGTCAAAATTATGTAAAATTCCATGAATATTGTTTTGATTGTGATATATTTTCTATTTTCCTGGAGTTAATTTGCCCTTTACTTGTTGTTATGTAAAAAATATCCTTTAAGTATTTTTAGTACACATATGTTAAAAAGATATAAAATAAAAATAACAAATACAAATATAGGCCTTGCTATATGCCGTACTTAAAGTCACTTCACGTTTTACTTAAAGGTTCTTCTATGTAATCACGACTGAAATGTTTTATAAAACCTTATACTCATACATATATGTAGATACTTCCGTGAAATGACGCATAAATTAATTTCCTGTTCGATTTTATTTAAAATAGTTACATAAATGCATTCTTTTGCATCTTGTTTATTTAATCGACTTACGCTTAAATGTGTTGTGTAAAAATACTTAATATTCTTGATTAGCGCAAGATTAAATTTATTAAAACTACAAAATAAATTACTGTCAAATAATTCTTTTACAGGTAAAACGCTAACGGCATCGTAATTATTGCATATTTAAAACTTAAATTAATTGTAACTATTACAAAATTACTTTATTACTTGGAATTTTGTACAGAGATTTTTGCTATTAGTAAAAAATTCATCTCTGAAAAGCATATAGAAAACCTGATACTTTATATGAAGACTCTTCTTCAACACAATTTCTTAAATGTTGAAACTCTACTATATAACTATCCAAGCAGCGGCAGTTTAAATGACAACTTCAAGTGTTCTAATACTTTCAAGGACTTTGGGGTCGCACGAACGGTCGGTGGCATATTAACTGGTAGCCATGTCGGCTATTTGATTATTCCTCGTGCACCCCGGTCGTCGACGTCCGGCCACTGCGCCGCCGTCACCGGAACTCGGACATATTACGAAGCGCTCTTTCTCCTTTAATAAATACTATCGAATACACGCTTTGATTTTTAAAAGACAGGACCTGTCACGCTCGCGTATTCTTAACAAATCAAATCGCACAATAAGTTTAAACTTGTAATGTTCGTTTTGCGTGTGTACATTAGTGAGTCAATATGCTCTCATAAAGATTTACGACGGTGCACATGTGTGATTGCCATCTTTACCTTTAGTTAAATCCAGCAAGAAATGGTTGAATTTATTTAATAGAACAACGGTTGTCTAGTCCGTTTCTATATTGTCATTGAAAACACACACACGAAGCATTAGTTGTCAGCCATTGCTTTGTGTCAAGATTTCTTTGTCAGATAAAAACGCGGTGGTCAGTTAGTAGTTTTTTTTTTGTAAAAACTGCTCTGTTGTCTTTTTAACACGCAATGAATTAGAAATCTATAATGTGACGATCAATTTTCGGTTTGTTCGTACTTTATAACAACGTTAGTGTTTGGTTTTAATGTTTCAAACGATGTTAAGATATAATGATCACACACAAGTTAAGATTTTTTTTATTTAATTTAATTTCAGCATGTCTATTGTTTTCTAATTGTTGACGTGAAATTATATTATCGTAAGATTGAAAAAATAACTAGTTTTATATATTTATTTTTGATAGAGATGATTTAATACCATTTTATAGTCATACAGTTACATTTCCTTGAGTTTTTGTTCATCAATAGTAAATCAAATGTCGGTTGTTGTAATTAGTGTTACAATTAATGTTGTGGTCGATAGCAATAAAGCAGCGTCCGTTACAATATTCTTATCATTTATCACGATAGATATAAATCATTTAACTCATCAATACTAAACTCGTTCCTATAATCATTAAGAGAAATGAATTTTATCATAATTTACTTCGTATTAGTATCAACATCCACATTTTTTTATTCTGTTATCAATATTTTGTTATAAAATTATTTATGAAAAAGTTTAGGAATAAATCCTCAATGAATTTAACAATTACTTGATTGACAATCAACAGTTATCTCTATGTAATATTTGTGTAGAATAATTAGGACAATAAATATTGTTCAAAAATCTATGACATATTTTTCTTACATATAAACACTTGTTACTTTGTTTTCAAAGACGTATGAAACGGATTGTCGAAATTAATTGTTGAATTTCATAGAATTTATCCTTATCTTTAAATTTATATTTAACCTTAAGAGGTAATTCGGTAGATGTACGTTTTTGCTATTAATTCGTTAAGTATTTACTTTAAATTGTGATTGATGTAACAAAAAACAGCAGAACAAAGTGCTTAAGTACTTAACTTAAATGTCAGACGACAACGTTTTGTCAACCAACAGTGATGTTTTCCATATTTCAATTGATTGCCAAGTTCCTATAGATATGTGCATTGGACTTAAAAATTTTTAGTATCCAGTGCATTTTGGTTGCGTTCATAATAATATATACTAGCTGTTGCTTGCGACTTCTTCCCCGAGAAAATAAAAAATAAATAAAAACATAGCCTATGTTATTCAGTGATAATATAGCTTTTTAATGGTGAAACAATTTTTAAATTCGGCCACGTATTTTTTGAGTTATTTCAATACATACAAAATACAAATTTTTCCTCTTTATAATATTGGCATAGAGTATTTTTCTGTTAATATAAAAAAAGAATTAAAATCACACGAAATTTAAAGTCGAAGTGATTCTTAAAAAGATAAGTTGTAATAATTTTTATTACAACTAAATTATTAATTTTTAATTGCGACTAAAATGATTCAGGAAACTTGTAAACTGTATTATAATTCACACACCGCTTCTGTGGAATGTATTAACAATTGTTTGTGACTCCGCTACAAGTGTACAAGCGTACCATTGTCCCGCTACCTCTACTATTGGTCCCGTTCTAAACGATACGACCACTACGCTCGCTACATTGTATCCATTACTATAGATTATCTATATTATTTATCGTTACACTGTGATTACATTCACCGTAACTGTAATTTATATAAAATTGTCTATATTCTGTAATCTATGTATAGATGAAAAAATTGTTTTCGAACCGATGATGTCACATCTAAATTGAACTTGAATCATAAAGGTCAGAATAAAACTAGATTCTTTACAAACTAATGAAATACGAAAATTTTAGTTTTTGTATTCAAGATTTATTTTATATTTTTATTAATATTTCAAGGCTTAGTAAACAAGTTTAGACAGTGTTCAGTCCGAAATATTAATATGTAACAAATGTCTATATATCTGTGTACGAACAATAATAAATTAGTTCTTAATTATTCCTTTTATAACGATTCTTGGATGTTTTCGTTGCTATGTTGTCTAAACGATATTAAGCAAGATAGCTTTATGCATAAATTCATTTACGCAATGAAACTTAACCACTAGTTAAGCATTTTATTGATTAAGGATCCTTTCATATTTAACAAATAATAGTAATCGAATCTTATTCAGACTATGGAATAATTTAGTTCTAAGGTATAACTTGTAACTCATGATTTTCAATAAAAAATTCCAGTGCTGGAATTGAATAATGTAAATGGGAATCTTCGATGTTATAGTGCTAAGTTAAATACAAATCAAAAACCTTGCTAGATTAACAATGAACCTTCACATTGATGTTTACAGATTTCTAAAGATCCACCTTGACACGAGTAGCGAATAAACATAGATTAAAATTTATTTCGTGATCGTCTTAACCCGACCTTAGTTCTAGTTGGGTCTACCTGCGTTTTGCGGGGACTTGTGTGCACATATGGGCAAATAGTAAACACTTGTGTGTGCAGGAATGGCGTTGGCATATTTACATAACACTGTTTCTTTCTCGGAATGCGTAAACAGTTCGGTATGTGATGAGGAAAGCTTGGCTCTTCAACTGGGAGTTGCGAGGTTAATACAGTGATACACAATGAGTGATTTTGAGTTATTTCTCAAGAGAGAAACCGGTGTGTATGTATTTGCAGCCTACTTTCCGTACGATTGGTGCGCCCGCGCCGCGCCGCCCCGGCGAGCGTCGCGCGACGTGAAAGTGAATGGCGCAAACGAACGCGTACGGACGTATTTTACGTCCGATTTGTTTCGTACACGCGACCACACGTATGCCCGCAGCTTGTCGTGACGTAAGACACTTTAACGATACTTGAAGCAGTGAACTACATCGTTGCGGTTTATGGTTCAAACCAATAACAGATATTTCACATAATCATTCAAAAACGGTAAAACTTCTATTTAATCAGAAGTGTTTTATTTTTAAACAAGCTGCCGCCCAAAAATTTCGTTTTTGCAGAATTAAAAGAAATCCCGCGTTCATCAAACATCTACCAGCTACTTTCTAGTCAAAGTCCTGTCAAAATCGGTCGCCATTTTGAAGGCGCGGAATTTAAAGTAGCCTAACTATAATCTAATCCCGTCCAATTTAATTACCCTCCAGTGAAAGTTTCGCTAAAATCAGTACAGCCGTTTGGGAGATTACCCGAAACAAACTTGACTTGCGGACAGACAGCAAAAATGTTCACATGCGATTTTCGTTATCAGCAACGCAATTACATCGTCTTCGCGAAATCTGAAAATTTTCATTTGATACTACATACAGACCAACCAACCATAATTATATGTTATCTACATAGAATACATAGAAAATATAGTTAGATTAACGATAACGACGTTATAAATAAAATGTGTATGCAATTTATACATATCTTTGCTTTGTAACAATTTGTCGTAGTATAAAAAATTAATTGCAGGTAGAATAGAAAAAAGTGTTGGCAACTCAGCCTTTAGATTAGCGAGACATAACTTAGTTTTATAACATGTCGATGAATACGTTTTGCGTTATTTACAAGTAACTGATTACAGAACGCTATGAAAATAAAATAATGTTTGTCACGAACGCCTACATACGCTATACGGTGTCAAGGGTGATGCCGAGACAATGTGAATATTTGAGTACTTCTGTAACCTCCAAGTTATTGCTCATCAAAGGTATATAACAAAAACTATTAATACATCTATATACATATACATAACTTACGCCTATTTACTATGTATCATATCTAAGTAAAGTTTACTGGTATTCTTTCGCCTTTTGTTCATACATTTATACATGCATGCTTATTTGTTTCAAGTGCTTTTTATATCATCAATTTGGTTGGTATAAGGCTTACTAGGATATCCTGTCAACGCTCACTTACTTTCATAACATAATCGTAACATTTGTTGCAAAAAATCTACAACTATATGTAACAAGTATGATATTTTGAATCGTATTTGTCAGTGATATAAGGTTTCTAAGTACATAATTGTCAGTTATAATCAGGCTGACATGTAGGAAGGTAACACCTCGTATAGAATCCTTGCTATGTAACGGTAACACGGAAGATACTATGCTCTGCTCTATATTGTAACATAATCCATGATATAAACATCAACGTATAATACGACATGTGTCTATTGAATAAAAAATTAATTTAACCAAAGTTACCTAACAATTTGTTACATTTGTTAACCGCCCAAACATTAATCACGATTGTCCACTTATGTAAGTGCAATGACATCGAAGACACAATGTGTTGCGGACTCCGAGCAACTAAATATGCCATTAAAACCATGTGAGCATTAGTTGAACGTTGAACTATGCGAAAATGGAAATGGTGTCGCCGGTTCGCAAGACATATGTCTTCGCGTAGGTGTACGTGTGATTTGTATTTAAAGTTTGTCCATATAATATTGAGATCGAGTCACCGCTTGCGCAGTTATCTGACCTCGCAACAACCTTCGCCTTTATCCAATCTCAAACTGAATAACACTTTATAATTACTCGAAAGTTTTTCCCAATAACTAATAACTATTATAACATCACTCATATTTTTTTGTTAAATTATCTATCAATGTTTATTAGAATAATAATGTAAAAATAACAATAGTTTCCGACTGCGAGTGAATGTTAAGAAGTGAGTCATTTTCTAATTACAGATATTTGTCAAATACAAATCGAGAAATTGGTACAACTAGTAAAATGTGTAAACGTTTTATTTTCTATTATGCAATACTTTTGGATTAATTTAAATATGAACACAATATAAGTAAGTTATTGTATTATGAAACGTAGAACCGTATACCTTGGTATGAAATTTTTATGACGTAATGAAGTATCCTTATTGACTGGTCCTGATTTTATTTCTTGGTGAATAATATTGCACAGCTGTTACCGAGGTTAGATAAGTTTCGCACGCTCAATTACAAGATTGGTCACCGACTTTTTGTAACTTAACTTTCAAGAGCTCTGTAGATTCCTATCTCTACTTTTTATAATTCCAATATAATGGATAGCTGCGATTCATTATTTTTTTTTTCGATCATTGTCGTTATTGATCGACTTAAAATTAATGTATCTTCTCTGAAAAGTCCGGTAATCCGACACATTTTAATCTTACTAATGTTATAAACGCGAAAGATTATCTTAACCTATACTGTTATAAAGAGGAAAAAAATGTATTTTTGGATTTTGTATGTATTGAAGTAACTCAAAAACTACTGGACCGATTTCAATTCTTTTACCATTGAAAATCTACGTTATCGGTGACTAACATAGGCTATATTTTGCTCTTGGCCCTTAATTAGAGAATACAAATGACAGTAGCTAGCGCTTTTACATCCAAGCTACTTGCACGTGTCAGTTTGTAAGTGTATAGGCTAACTGGCAATCAAGGAACTAGAACGCTACTTTTGTGGCAATAATTTATTATTATTTAGCATACAAAGCTATTTGTATAACAACATTTTATTTTTTGTAATTTACCTATTTTTATTATTTCACATTGTTATTCTAAAATCGTTTGAATAGTAACGTCAGAAAGTTCAAAATGTACAGGGAAGTGGA
>NW_013527915.1:5759777-5762894 GCF_000836215.1 Papilio polytes
ACGTTACATTTATAATATTAGTAACAGCTAGTTACTAATATTATAAATGTATGTGAGAGTTTGTAGATAAATAAGTATTAAAATCGGTTCAATTACAACAAAAAATTACTTCTTCATTTTAAGGTATTATAGCATAGTACATATTATATTATAGACGTGAAAGATTAAATTATAGTTAAGATTTTTATTGTTATCGTTTTCTTTTTTTTAATGAACTTCAAGGCTAATTCTTGTTTTTTTTTGTTGCAGAGACAATGCATATAACCAACTTGCCACTCGTGGTTTGGACGCTCACAGTCTTAGCGACACATGTAAGTACAATAATTGTTTTTAGCATTTTTATGAACATATCCAATAGTCTAATATATCCTTATAAGACTTATGACTAAAAAAGTAATAAAACAAATCTCAAAACTTTATATAATTTTGATTTTCTGAGATTAAAAAAATATCTCAGCTGTTTTCAATTGCCGGAGTACATGTACAGAAACATATTTTTATGTAATTTTAAAGGATACCAACGGTTAGTAACTGTGACTCAAATAAGTTATTACTCTTTCAATTTATTGTGTTTTCAATATTATTTCATGCAACTTAATTGTGTTTAATTTTGTGTTCTGTGTTTTTTTTATTTTTTTGTATTGTATTAACTTACTATGCACTTTTATATGTGCATGTAAAAAATGTTGCACATATATTACCAATATTTTAATCCATTTAACAGGTAGCGACGCAAAGCCAGTATGGAATAGGTTTAGGCATAAAACGAGAGGTATTTTTCTTAAATTTAGAAGACGGCTACTTTGGTTGTCAAGTAAACGAATCAACACAAATATTACAATTATATGAATTATCGAAATTATGCGATGGAGTACCGGACTGCTACAAGGCATCCGACGAACTGAGATCAGAGCTCAAATGCACAGGTAAGAAATATTACTTATTATGTACCAGACAAAAAACATAATAGTAATCTTATAAATTGCAATAACAAGAAGAAATAAGCTTTAATTCTTAATTAACAAACTATAACTGCCCCTAAAACTCCTCATAACTTAGATTTACTAAGGTAAATCTACATGAAGAACTTTTTATGTTACCGCTGGGAATGTCATTATTTAATAACTAATAATACTTTTTTTATTATTAAAATTGTGTATTTACACTCGGTGTTTGTGAATCTATATTTAGGGTACTCTTAAGTAAAGTTTAAATACACATAGACAATATGTACTGTATTATTGCTTATGTACATTAAATACATTAAAATGTTTTAGATGACTGTACCAAAGAAGATGGCGCACGTTGCATAAACGGCGCGTGTCTAAACGGTGTGTGCCATTGCAATGATGGTTTCGGCGGCTGCAACTGTCAGGAACCAGGTGAGCTTTGCTTGTTAACTCAAACCAGTGACCCTTATAAGCAAAATCCAAGGAAAAATCTAAACCTTACTTAGTTTAGCTATCACATCTACCTATGGCCGTTGATTTAGATTTTTTCGTATGTTCCCTTTCTTTATTACATATTTCTATATTCATTTATCTCGCTTATGTATTTATTCATTTACTTGATAATTGAATACAGATTATTTAAATATATTTTTTGCAGATGTAAATGAATGCAAGGACAGGCCATGTGACGTTTTTGCGCACTGTACCAACACTGTGGGTAGCTTTCAATGTTCTTGCTTCCCGGGATACGAAGGCGACGGCTTCACATGTAGAGGTACCTATCGTTTGATATATTCATAATTTTCATGTAATTCATATTTGGTATCAGTTCGGTTGATTTATGTATCTCAATTTTTTAAGATATAAACGAATGTGAAGATCCGGCGATATCGTCGAGATGTGTCAAGAATGCGGAATGCTGTAACCTACCAGCTCACTTTATCTGCAAGTGTAACCGAGGCTTTGAAGGGGACGGGGAAGAAGAATGTCGAGGTAATTTACTTAATGCTACGATAATTCACCCATACATAATAGAGAATATATCATATAACTGTTTACTTTTATTTAGGTACTAACTGTTTCCATGCGGCTTCATACGCATGAAATTATGAAAATTTCATTTTATTGTTTACATTTGTCAAATTATTAATAGCAAATGTCAAAATGTCATTACATGACAAACCTTGGCAATTTTGCTTCCTTGATGTTGGCAGCAACTTATGGTATCTTTCCCACATTAGGATTTTTATCTAAAATATTTACCCCCTAAGTTTAATAGCGTAAAAATATGGAGCCTAAAGCGTGACGTAAGTGTAGGGCTTTTTATTAAATAAAGAATTATTCAAAAATATGCTATAATTGCTGACATCTTAGGCAACAAGTGTGTTTTTACGCTTTATTATCATAGATATAGATTATAATATCTGGTGTTTAATGTAGGTAGGTTTTTATTACCTACCGTCAAATGATTTATATTAAATCAGTCCCAAAACAATCGCCGTTTTATTAATACGTATACACTACAGGTATTTTATCAAATTTGATAAAAATGTTCTATTTTTAATTCAGACATTGACGAGTGCCGACGACCCGGTGCCTGTGGAAGCAACACCGTTTGTCAAAACTACCCCGGCAACTACACATGCGCCTGTCAAGCTGGTTATACCGGAAATCCATTCGACGGCGTAAGTTATTTCTTCAATGGTTTCACTTAAATAATAACTAAAGATATTAAACCGCTGTAACTGTATTTATTTTTTCAATTGTAGTGCGTAGACATTGATGAATGCGAAAACAAGGATGCATGTGGTGCGGGCGCCGTCTGTCGTAACATAGCCGGTGGCTACGAGTGTAGCTGCCCTCAAGGCTTCGAAGGTGATCCTCGCGTTGGCTGCCACGACCTCAACGAATGCGCGCGCGCCCAGTGCGGTCGCAACGCCCTCTGTGAAAACATACCCGGCGCGCATCGCTGTCTATGTCCACCAGGTTTCCAAGGCAATCCCGAAATCGAGTGTATCGGTGAGCCCGAATACTTTTTTTTCACATCATGTGTGCTTTTATTTAACTTTGGTTTGATGCTTAAAAACTTCTAATGACGGCCTATAACAAATTACGCCGACACTACCGCACTCGATCGAGCGGTAGCTTCACGCTTCTACTAACTCAA